>NC_085859.1:33541876-33556876 GCF_034702125.1 Engraulis encrasicolus | reverse complement strand
GAGAGACGGAAAGTGATGGAGCCCAATCAGACCAAAGCGCCCACAGCTGCGAGGTTTTTCTCCAGCCCGCACAAACAAACGAGAGGCTCTCTGATCTAAGCCCTGGACATATGTTCGCCCAGCCATGCCAGGTCGCAGCGGAGCCAGAGAGGAGTGAGAAAGAGAGGAGGGAGAGGAGAGAGAGGAGGAGGAGGAGAAGGAGGAGAAGTGCCCGGTCAAGCAGTCCCATGGCAAAGCTCATCATGAGCAATGGATCCCGCTTACATCTTGGCACACGCTGCACAGTTTCCTGGTTAATATGCAGTGCAAATCACTCTGAATAATTACTTGAAATGTGTTGAAAACCTAGGAACATTCTGCGTGGGAAAAAAAACCTCTTCATTTTCTTAACCGTATTTTTGTCTTTATATGAGTCTGTCTCTAAAATTGTCTTTATAATACTATAAAGAAACACCGTGATCAAGCTGCCCAATGAATTTATGATGCTGCTTTTAACAACACAGCCTTTTTTTAGCTACCTCTATGATGAACAAGCCAAGATTCCCTAAAAAGCCTATTAAGAATGAGTTGTGGCTAAATGGCCAGTTTCCAGGAATAAAAAGGACCCAAATGGGTGAGTCACACCGGCCCGCCGCTGATTTACGGGAAGTTGAGGAAGGCTCTGGTCTACGACGTAAAAGCCTCGTCATGGCAGGTATGCTGATGAAGGGCCACCATCTTGAATACAACCTTGAGTGCCCAGCCTCCAATGACACTCTGATTGCACTTAAGGAGTGGCTATAACACAGAGAGGTTATGAGTCTATTGTGCGCTTAAATGCGCATGGCCACAATTTGAACCATGTATATACTGTGGGTTAATACATATACACTATATAACTCAAATGTACATTTTACAGTTGCAGAGATATCAGACAGATGGAAATACAGCAAGCGACAGATTAAATCAACCATTTCAGACCTTGTCTATAACCAAATGAAAACAACAACATGCATGTTGGTGGATGGATTGGGCCTTAATTGCTTAAACTTCTGAAGCGTTTCAAAATCTAAACATGTGAACAATCTATTCTTTAACATAAAAGGTTGTATCAGTGCATACTATCTCGCAGCAAATATAATGAATTAACTGGTAATGTCCTATAGTATGTGTAATAACAATGCAATTCCTTGTAATCATTTCATTGCTTTCAACTCCTCCATGCTATGCATCACATTCAGGTCCATACCCCAAATAACAATGTGAACAAAGTTCACCCACACACACTGACACACACATAAAAATACTTTATGCGATATCAACCTAATTCCTTGCAGTATTGATATAGCCTACTCTTCGTGAATTTCATGGATGAAGTGCCACCTGCTCTGACTATAAACCCATTTGTAATTGTGTCGCAGAACTGCTGGTTTCTGAGATTGCAGAGTGTGTTTTTACCAAGCCCAATAGTGTAGCACTCGTATCCCCCCAATTCTAATAAATTATATTCAACATTTCATTAACTATCCACTGAAGCTCTATTGTCCCACAGTACAACATTTACGTCTTATATATCCCTTTGGCGCATCACCAAGCTAATAACTCAGTACACATCGACACGACAGGTTGATTGGTGCAAAGGTGTTATAACTCACACAGGCGTTATACAGTATCATTCCTTAACATTGAGCCATAGAGAGCTGGACCCCCAACCATTCAAGGAGCACCACTTCTCTGTACCAAGCCTGGTTTCCAGAGGTAGCCTACTGAAGCAGCACAATGCAAACTATGGTTTGCACCCAGTTACTGCACTTCATGTTAATGATCTGGGTTAGTATTGCTGGTGCTGTTGATTGGCGTAAAATTCACAACCACATTGAGAAAGGAGAATAAACCCTGATAGACGTTTATGGGATGCAGAATTTGGCGACATGTTTTGGGGAAAGTATCAAGTGCAGGAAGAAAGGTCTTTTTTAACAAAATAGAGGACATTTTAGGACACTGTTGGATTCCATGTGTTATCATGTTGGGGTTTGGTACATGGGCACGTTCAAATAACTATGCGTCTAGCACAGAAATGAACAGATAGATGCGCACGCTCTCTCACTGCAGAGTGCTTAAATTGCCCCGGGCTCGGGCTGATGTGGTCGTGCGGTGCACATTAGATGCCACGGAAGCTACTTGAGACGGGGACTTTAGAGACACACTTTTACGCGTTCCAAAGTATTATCTTTGGTCTATATAGGCTATCCCGTGCGTCTGAATGAAATAAACACATCTCACCTAGTCAACAAAAAGAAACTGCTGACATTTCTCGCAACATTTAGTCTAGTAACATGAAAGAATACCAAAGTAGTCTATCTTTTCTGCATTTTCCATTCTGACCAGTACCAAAAATGGTCATGCGCATTTTCCACCTTAGACGAGGTAGGGTATAGCCCAGACAATTTACTACCACATTTGTAGTCCGTCAGGAAAACACTGACTAAATTGCTGAGTGGGCTTAAAAGGCAGTTGGCTCGATAATGCCGTAGCCTCTATCCTCCCTACAGCCGACACTCATGTAAAAGTTAAAAACCGCGAGATGCTCTTGATTTCACGGAGCAACATGTCTAGCGGCAAAGCGTATACTCGGCAAATCTCATAAAACAGTGAGGATTTTCCTGGTCAGCAGGAAAACACCACGTATTGACTAACATTTTAAAAGCCATGGATGCTGCGTGAGTTCTCCAAATCTGCATGAGAAAGAAGATTGCTTACCGTTTTAAGGTGCGACGTAGATGGAAGCGCAACGATAGCAACCCATTGTTATAAAAGCCTTGTTGATAGCGCGTAAAGAATCAGTGTGGTATCCTTTTACTGCAAGAAACTGAGGTAGGCTAGTTGCTGCCGGCAAGGCTTTCCCCGTTGCAGTTCTATCTCTGCAGTGAGCTACTTGAAGAAAGGCAAGAGAGAGAGAGAGAGAGAGAGAGAGAGAGAGAGAGAGAGAGAGAGAGAGAGAGAGAGAGAGAGAGAGCGGAGTGTGTAAGAGGAGAATCAATAACTGCATATAATGGCCTGATGCGGGTAAACCCTGTCTAGTGGAATAAAGCAGAACAGAGAAGTGGTTGGGTGGAATGGGAGAGAGAACCACTGCGCTCGTGCGTCGGTACCGTCGCACGCTCTGTGCATGCCTGTGTCAGGGAGCGCGTCGGTAAAAAGCGTCCAAGCTGAAAAAGTGAGACTAGCCTGAAGAAAATCTGCCTTGTTTTTACAACCTGGTCGTGACGCAACTAGGGAAGACTGCGTATTTGAAATAATATTAAACCTCAGCTTACTGTTCCACGCTGCATCCATCCATCCATCCATCCGTCTGTCTATCTATCTATCTATCTATCTATCTATCTATCTATCTATCTATCTATCTATCTATCTATCTATCTATCTATCTATCTATCTATCTATCTATCTATCTATCTATAGTGATGGGTTTATTTTTTTTTGCTCATATGAACTTTCCATCCTCACTTCCACAAGTGACATAATTGGCCGACTATGCCTTTGTAGGATTATGCAATATTTCACTGGCACTGTGACCGAAATTAGTGCCTTTATTTTCCCCTTTTCTTTTCTTTCCTTTCCTTTCCTTTTCTTTTCTTTCATTTTCTTGTCTTGTCTTTTTTTCCCCCAAATTAGCAGTGAAGTGGTTGTGACATGGGTACCTTTCAACCTCCCACAGCCCTCTCTGGCAGAATGTCTTCTCCTTTCCAGTGATGGTGGGAGTGGGTGGGGGATGGGCAGAGGGTGAACTGTTCTGTGAATAAATGCCAAAATGGCAAAAGTTGCTGTGGCATAGCAACCGTGATGAGATGCTGAGAGGAAGTTGCTGCAAAACGAAATGCAGAAAATGTGTCATCGAAATTTTAAGACAGAAATGGATTTGCACATCTCTCTTGCCACTGAATTAATCAACTGATGCTTTATATCACAAATTATAAAGAAATAAATGAACTAGGCCATAACATGGACTTTTACAGTAGCCTACTCAACACATGCAAAGCTCTAAGCCAGAGATGGGAAACCTATGTCTCCAGCAGAGGTGTCAATGTGAGGTGTAACCTACATTTGTGGTGTAATTACAACACTAGCACATGATATTATAGCTGTTACTCCATTTATTCAATTGTCACTAACGACATAGTGTTGTTACTGAAAAACATAAAAAACCCTATAAGGACCAACCACAAACTTGATCCAACTAGTGCATAAACAGCAGCTTGTAAGACAAGTACACATGTCTACTATTTACTCAGATAAGTTACCTATTCTGGAAGGAAACAGTTTTTTTTTATTTATTTTTTTAACTTTTTTTTCCTTTTACTTTTACTTTTACTTTTGACACCTCTGGTCTCGAGGGCCTGGGGTCCGTCTTATCTGGCCCCCGACATAAATTTAATATTATGCTGTTGCTACTCCTTTTTCTCAAGAAATATTAGAAATGATAGTTGCAATACAATTAAGTCATGTTTTCAGGAGACCTAGTGAAGATGGGGTCTGTTGCAAAGGTGGGCGCCTTCAATGTGGGCCTAAAGTGCAGGGGGAAATCCTGCTGTGTTCATAATACAGGCCTTGGAAGACTCAATGAAATTTAAAGTGGCCCCTCGAATGAAAAAGCTTTCCCCCCTGCTCTAAAAGCAACAACACTTGCTCCCAGGTGTGCCATCCTTACAAAAAAAAGTTCAAATTGAAAATGCTGACTGTACCTTCACTAGGTCATTGGCTTTGCAGCTGGTGCTGAAGTTGCTGGTGTTGGAGCTGGTGCTGGTATGGCGCTGTCCAGGGTCCTGGTGCAGGATCCCCCTGGGTCTCTGATGCTGCAGAGGCCCCATGAGGGGGGGGTGGCAGAATGAAAAGCGCACAGCTGGCTTCCTACACTGCCAAGGACCCACCATGATTGGCACCCCTCCACCGGGACTTTTAATCTAACAAAGAACACAGTGCATCATTTCACCTTTTTTTTAAAAAGTAGCCTACTTCGTGCACTTGCATGCATGTATGGTGTCACTATACTGCATGGCAAACACAAAGAAACATACATGGCAAGGCATCTTAAGAAGTGTATCCATGCTTAAACACACACACACACACACACACACACACACACACACACACACACACACACACACACACACACACACACACACACACACACACACACACACACACACACACACACAGAGGGAGGGAAACAAGCTCTCTTACGCACAAAAAGAGGGAGAAAGGAGAGGCCTCTCTTTTTGTCCTCTAAATGTGGTGATTCATACAGTCTGTGACCTCAGGCCGAAGCACTCTTCCATTCACTGTTGGCAAGTGGGCTACATTTATGGTACAAATGATGGAGAGCCCAGCAGCACTTATCTTAATGAGAGACCACAGCCGAACGCAGTCTTCCACCGTGCTATTTTCATTTACGAGGGGGGCCGGGAAGGAACGTGCGTAGAAGCCTCTCATGCTTTCCATTTTTAGAGCACGCCATCGTATGTATCACAGTACGCGTGTAAAGATACTCGGCATGTCAGGAATCTAATTATATCTGTCGAGAATGAAAGAAGTCAGGTTGATCTCTATAGAGACACATACAGTGCTGCACGTATTAGAATCCACTTCTCACGCCCGGAGATTTCACTCAGCGCTTTACGGACTGTTGGAAAGAGAACACATTTGTTGGAGGGCAACAAGCCAATTAAGCAGGCCTATATAGCAAGTCTACTGGCTAACTTTCAATAAATGCATACACATTTTGAGCATCTTCTTTGTGACTGAAAATACAGTAGCCTACCTATATTGTCACAAAAATGGGTAGTAATTTGCATCTTTGTGTCAAGTATTTTTGTCTAGTAGGCCTATGGCATTTTGAATGTAACACATTCAGTGTGAGAAACAGGTGATAGGATCAGACTATCCCACAGCAACAATATAGGCCTACATTATCTGTCTAAACCATCTGCCATGCTTTTTTTCCCTTCAGCAGACCTGCAAGCAAATGTGTTCAAGCACTTCTCACCCTCTGACCTCAGCCCTATCTATAACCTATTCTGTGAAATGGGCAAACGATCCTCACACTGGTTGTTTTATTGAAGGGTCACACACACGCATGCACGCACGCATGCACACACACACATTTGCGCGCACACACACACATTCTGTCTCTCTCTCTCTCTCTCTCTCTCTCTCTCTCTCTCTCTCTCTCTCTCTCTCTCTCTCTCTCTCTGTCTCTCTCTCTCTCACACACACACTCACACACACACACACACACACACACACACACACACACACACACACACACACACACACACACACACACACACACACACACACCAGAGACAGATGCCCTGCTCATGAAAATGAACAGCCAGGGATGGTAGAGATTTGTGACGACACCGGCTGAGCTTCTTTCTTCCATTTGCTCTCTTTTCCTCGGACATTGACAAAGGCATCCTGCGTTTGTGAGCTGGCGGGGGCTCAAATAGAAATGGAGGACTTTGTGATAGAAAGTCCCTCAAAGCCAAATAATTTACTGGCTGTCGGGTTGCTGGGCCTGGCTGTGATAAATACCCTTCTGATCACATTGAGAGGTGGCAAGTTGCATTGCAGCCCTGCACTCTCTGACAGCTGTGGCCACTCAGGGAAACCCTTGCAAAAGTGAAATGGTGCATTACCCATTCACCACACCTATGACTATGATTATCACTATTATTATCGCTATTATAATTATTATTATTGTTGTTGATTTTGTTGCACATCAGCATCAGTGACCAACACCATCACCAGAAACATACAAACAACCCTCAAGAATACAGTAAACAAACAACACAATGTATTTCAAGAATGAAGAACAAGGCAGAGATATTGAGTATAGGGGAGAGCATCTTTCCCACACAGATTTCCAAAGAACCTGGCTGCGAGCAAACCATTACAATAAAAATGCCCATTTGAAGAATCAGAAGAAATTGAACTGACTGACTGAGCAATGCCAATTGCCATGTCTCTTAGCCTACTTTAATCTACTGCAGGCTGCATTATGATTATTGTGTTGCTAATCGTTTTTCATGGTGTTGAGTAGGCCTAGTTTCTTAAGGATCCATCTAGCAAAACAGCACCTTTCAGACACAACAAAACACACTATAGGCCTAGCATATCCAACTCAATTAACCTTAAAGTCCAACTTCTTTCATTGTTTTTGTCCTCTGCCTGCCAGCAGTCGAAATTGTAGCCTATAGGCCTATGGGCTGAAACACCACAAGGTGAAAACTAATGGATTGTGACTATTGTTCTGGAACAGATTGACTTGTAGGATGCAATGAAGTGAATTCCAACAGTTCTGTTTGGAGAGAGTGAATATGTGTGAGCTGTGTCAATGTGGGAGCAGTAGGCCTATACAGTAGGTAGGTAGGCCTAGGTCTGTTGAAATAAACAAAATAAATGCACAAAATTAATAGGCTAAATAAATAGGCCAGGGTAAATAGATAGATAAATAAATAAATAAATAAATACATGCATTTTGAATGAATGAATGAATGAATGAATGAATGAATGAATGAATGAATGAATTAATGAATGAATGAATGAATGAATAAGCCTATAGTCTAGCAACTGAAAGCATGCAGTAAAATATTAGGTTATACATACAATAGAGGACCTTTCTACTTCCTCTGACATTATATACTAAGACGAACACAAAATAAACACTAATATTTAGGCAAAATACTGTTGGCTACTTCAACAAACCATCAGATGTGTTTTGTGTTTTCCTGCAGCACTGCAGAGATTGCTCTGTCTGTGTACACAGTAAAGAGAACCTTTTCCGTTTATGTACCCATGGTAACATTCCAGCCAACCACAAGCAACGAAGATGATGGGGTGGAAAATCGCAACCAATCAACGTTGGGCTTTCTCGGGTAGCTAACAATTTGAAACGGCCAGTTTGAAAAGTTGTGGATACAGATTTACACTTTTCTCTGTGCTCACACTTCTTCTAAAGAAATAGAGCACAAGTCGCAGACGCAGACGACACGTGTGCCAAAAGGTACGATTTTGAACATGAATTAAAAGCTATGTAGCGCTAGTAATGAGCGTGATCTGGGAATATTGTCAAGTGTTTTTCCACATCCAGATTGTAGTTCTATGATACATGAGAAGTTAGCAACCTGGCTAATTATTCTACGTCTACAGTCGTAGTTACTCAAGTTGTCTCGTTAGCAATAAACAACGCGGTTAGCTGTACATGATTAGCTTGCGTTGCTCACTAGCAAACTGTTATTAGATGGATTATACTAAACGCCATATTAATTTGATGACGATGAAGCTAGGACAACTGCTTGGCAGCTAACGTCCCTCAGGGAGGGACAGAGCACAGAATATTCTCCAGCAAAAGAAAACGATGGACAGAAATGGATCCAATTTATATCACCTACAGTTATGTATGTTGTGTCAACGTTGCCTCAAGTCATCTTTTGCGAATACTATAACGTGGGCGTTGTCTTATCACGAATTAGCTGGAAGTTAAATGATTCGCCATGTTGTTAAACCTGTAATACGACATATTCGAATGTACTAAACGTAAACATGAGCGTGTAGGAACTGATGAGCTTTGGGTAACAGGGAGCGCAATTGGTGACTGACTTTCTGCCTTCATGCTGTCACTAGATGTCTTCTGATGAGGAGGAACCGGGTAGTCCAGCCCTGCCTCAAGATTCGGACCGGGGGAGCTCTGTGTCCTCCGAGCTACAGGTGAGTTGTGTAGTGCAGGTGGCAGGTCTTTGGAGGTGTTGTGATTTTGTGCTTAAATGTAGATCTTCACCCATTAGCAGTCAAGAGATGGCAGTTTAACTCATGTGTGTCTGTGGGGGTTATTCGTTGGATTAGGTCTACTACTCAGTAGTAACGTGTGTGTGTGTGTGTGTGTGTGTGTGTGTGTGTGTGTGTGTGTGTGTGTGTGTGTGTGTGTGTTTTTGATCAGGATGAGTATGAGCAACTTCTTCGGCACGCTGTAGTGACCCCCAAGTTTGAGCCGAACGGTTCTCAACTGCTTCAGCCGTCTCCACTGTCTGGGCTGTCACAAAACCACCCTCTGACTCAGGGACAGACATCCCGGGCTACTGAAGGTTGGAATTTGTACTGTGCGCTTCACTCACCTTTGGAAAAACATAAATGGTTGTTCAGTCAACTGTGGTGTTACTTTAGCCGAGAAGAAATGGTGTCAAATAAGCTCCTTGCCCCTTTCTCCTCTTTCACTGTCTGCTTTTGTCATGTCTGTGTCTTTGTAATGTGCCAGAGGACAGTGGAAGGCACTCAGGGACAGGCAGAGGTGTGGCATCTGCTCGAGCGAGTCCCCACCACCATCAGCATTCCCCTCGGCTCGAGGCAACAGAAGGTAGTGCACCTAGATTTTTTAAAAATGTTGCGGGGGTTGGGGCGTGGATTTTTGGCCTTTATTATGACAGTGCAGTGAAGAGTTGGACAGGAAGCGAGTTGTGAGAGAGAGACGGGGAAGGGTCGGCAAAGGACCCGGGCCGGAATCAAACCTGGGTGAGCCGCGTAGCAGACGAGTGCCCTACCGTTAGCACCACGTTAGGGCCACCCCCTGCTTTTTAACGTGGCATTCTACCATTTATTGAAATATGGTCATGTCCCACCTCCCATTGAGTTAACTGCTTGAGTTTCACCTTTCTCTTTATCTTCTAATATTCTTTATAAATTCAAGATGAAGTATCCTCCTCCAAGTCACTCTTCAGAAAAAGTTAAAATAGCCTTAATCTGTCGGCTAAATCATATTTGTTCAATCATTTTCATTTTTTCTCATCTTTTACCAAAGAGCACCTTTAGTAACCTACACGTCAAGAATAATACCGCATGGCTTGGCTGTGGCTCAGAAAAAAATTAAGGCACTGCACTGTTATCCCTGTGGACCAGGTCTGGTTCTGAGCTTAAGCTGATGTCTCAATTCTCTCTCTCTCTCTCTCTCTCTCTCTCTCTCCTTTCTCTCTCTCTCTCTCTCTCTCTCTCTCTCTCTCTTTTCTCTCTCTCTTATTTCCTGTCACACTGTCAAACTTTACTGTATGAATAAAGGCTTAAACAATCTATTTAAAAAAACAGCGCCACAGCCCTCCAAACCTATTCTTTTGTTTTGTTATGTCAGACTTGGAGATGATGCGTAGATCTCCAGGCAGTGAGCGCCTACGAAGGTCCCCGTCACCGCGTTCAGCAGTGGTCACGCCCAGGTCCGACATCGCTGATGCGGTCTTTACTGTGGAGACCGAGGTGTCCGTTTCTGAGGAGAACATGTCCAGAATGGAGAACCTCTTGGATATGTGGAGCAGTGACCTGAAGGTTGTTGTTGTATTTTTTTCATATTATTATTATTATTATTAATGTTAAGTTTCTTTCTCTCTCTCTCTCTCTCTCTCTCTCTCTCTCTCTCTCTCTCTCTCTCTCTCTCTCTCTCTCTCTCTCTCTCTCTCTCTCGCTGTTTCTCCCATGTGGACATTTTTCTAATGCCAACTTCAGTCTTCAACAGTTATGACAATTTGCTTCAAACCTTGTCATTTTTGACTTTACACTTTAAATTACTTAACTGTGGAAATGTTTCTAGAAGCAGCACATAAGTGTAAGGTGTCTTACTCACTGTAGTCGAGGCATCCTAATGTGACCACAAGGCTAAGCAGCACTATGGTTTGGCTGCCATATATGCGCCATGCATAGCAAAACGTGTCCAACGTTTTTTTCACACTTGACACGCATGTAACAGCCTTCGACATTGAGGGCGATACTTGCGTCACTGTGGAGAACGAGGCAACATGCTTGGGACAATGTACCAAAACCAATGACTGTGCCAAAACACCTTCTTTATGCAGGCTATTGCATTCTCCAAAGTGACGCATGTTAGCTCGTGTTGAGTATGTAAGCCCCCTAAACGTTTTTTAAACACATTTTTCGCCCCTGCTCTGTCCTGGCCAGACCAACGTGCTGATGGAACTGAGGAAGTGGAAGTTGGCGTTTGCCGAGCAGCACAAGCTGGTCCTGAGGAAGGAGAGGGAGGCCCACGCGGCTAACATGGCTGCCCAGAACGCAGAGATGGACAGCCTCCGCGACCTTTTGCACACCTACGAGATCTCCAGCCAGCGGAAGGATGAGGTATGTGTGTTGCTATTAAATGAATCAATTCATCAGTTTATATATAGCACATACTCAGTTATCGTTCAAGGTAATAATAATTGCAATGTTAGACTTTACATAAGAAAACGTTAGATGCATTTAAAACCTTATGCATGTGCCATGTTTTTCAAATGGCTGTAATATGGTAATATAATGGCTGAGGTAATTTTATGAAACGTGTCGCTGCTATAATTGTATTTCACCAACATTTCAGTTCGCTACTTGGGTGATCTTGTGAAAGGCACAAGATGAAACCGTGAAAGTGCTCAGTGTGTCAGCAGTTTTTCTTTCTTAGTTAATTTATGTGTCTAGGCGTCATATTGTATCCCCTTTGTATCCCCTGCTTTGGAGGCTGTTTAAAGCAGAGATGCTTTAGGGGATGCAACATTGACTCAAATGACTGGAGTGGATCTACAATTCTTTAAAAAAAAAAAAACAACGTAGCTAATATACACTCTTCGAGCCTGTCACATTTTGGCATAACTGACAGCTGATTAGGCTGTTTTGCTCCACTGCTGCCATGGTAATTTCCCACCAGAAAGTTTGGTGCATCGCATCCACTGGCATTGCATTACTATCTGCCAGATGAATTTGAGTGTTTTGTGTCCCACAAAAACAATCCCCCTCCACCCTTATTTTGCTCCATCACCCCCACCAATACACTAAATTCATCCAATGGTGGTGGTGGTTGTTGTTGTTTTTGCTTCTCTGCTTCCTACTGGCAGGTGATTAAGAACCTGAGCCTGGCCCTTGACAGACAGCGGGAGCGGCTGGAGATGATGAGGTCATTCAGCCAGTGGAAGATGAGGTGTGGAGCCGCTCGAGAAGAGGTGACCAGGGGGAGGGAGGGAGAGAGGGATGGGGGTGTCTTGGGGCTGGGAGAGAGAGAGAGGGAGGGATGGAGGGAGTCTATGGGGTGGGAGAGAGGGAGGGAGTGACTATGGGGTGGGTTGGGAAGAGAAGAGAAGACTGGTGATGGAGAGGGAGGAATTGATAGATAGAGGAAGGAAGGGAGAGAAAAAAACGGAGGGAAAAGATGGATGGATGGATGGAAGAAGGGAGAGGAAAGGCGAATGGGTGACTCGGAGGGAGAGGGTGGAGAAGTGATGGAAGAAGTGGGAGGAGGGAGTGTTGGGGAGGCCAGAAGGGGCAGGGAAGAGGCAGACTAGAGGGGCAGGATGATGACAGTCGGCACATTGCCAGAGTGACCTTTTGTCACTACTGGAGTTGTTTACTTGTCTTGATTCTGAAGTGTTACATTATTTATAAATGGTCACAGGCAAGGAACACGTGGAATTTGGGACCTATGACGACCCCCTGTTCATATGGAGATTAAAAATTCATTTTCATGTTTTATTTTGCATGTGTACGTTCAAAACAACACTAAGTAAAGGTTTCGTTAAAGGTGCACTGTGTAAACCTGGTTCTCACGCGATGGTTGTTACCAACCATCTGGAACATTGACAATCGCTTAGCTCTGGAAAGGCGCGGGTATGTTCAAAACAGCTCGAACTTGATTGGAGAATTCACGTGGCTTTTTTAAAAAAAATCACTACTACTTCAACCACTGACTTGTATATACCCCGCCCCGCAATTTTGGTTGGACCGACCATGAAATATCTGATGCCGTTTCAGCTCGTCTAAGATTTCCAGACCCTCGTGCGAGCTCACGAAGTTTAACAAAGATGCACGAAGGGTCTGCGTGAGAGCCAGGCTAGCACTGTGTAAGATTGTGGCCAGAATAGGTATTGCAACTATGCTTCTCATTGAAATTGTGCTGCCTTGTTCCAAATTTGATCTGTTAATGAATATTTACTAAGTAATAAGTATTTACTACTATGACCAAAGCGAAGTAACTTTTGCAGCTAAAAATGTCTATTTCTGGAAATTCAAAATGGCGGACCCTGGAGAAGATCCCCCTTTTCATGTCTGAAAAGTGCAATTTTCCCGGCCATATCGAATACTTAAGTATTTGTTATTTGTTTAAAAAGTATTTTTTAAAAAGGTAACATTTGTGAATGGGGAGCATGGATTCGGGAAATTAACTTCTAAAAATATTACACGGTGCACCTTTTAGACGTTAAAACGTCCACAGCCATTTCAGCGTTTCACCAACATCAAACAGGTTGATAGGCAGTTCTGAATGTGCCTTCATGCACACTGAGAAACGGGTCGCCTCCCTAGTTTTCTAGCAGACATTTTGGCTTCCAATCCACAAAAAAACCAACCTGTCATGCCGATAAAGACGGGTTCCCATGGTCATGGAAATCTTGGATTAATATTTTATATTTACTCCTAGAAGTTGTATGCTGACTTCAACACAGTTAGGGTGATGTTGGAATGGAATATTCACTTAAGGTCATGAAAAACTTTGTCTGTGAAGAAAGTTAAAAAACTGCATACTGACAGCATCACATACCATTTCAAGTCTTCCTCTCTGGTTCTCTTCCTGCTGGGCATGACACAGGGCCCTCGACCTGCCTCCTCTGACCACTTATTTCACTTTACTCCCATGGGGCACCTCCACCTGTAGTCCTCAGTCATCCCCCGAATGTCACTGTGCCAATTATGGCCATAGTGGAACAGACACATTCCCTATTGCCAATTATATGCAGGGCTGAAAGGTTTCAGGTTTTAGGCAAATGTTTCATGAAGCATTGGGCATTTGAGATTTTTTTGCCCATCCTTTCTTCCATCTACAGCATATTCATAAATATTACCTTTCTTTCTTTCTTTCTTTGTTTCTTTCTTTCTTTGTTTGTTTGTTTGTTTCTTTCTTTCTTTCTTTCTTGTTTCTTTCTTTCTTGTTTCTTTCTATGTTACTTTGTATAAAAGCATTAACTGAGTGTAATGTTGTTTTGATGCTTTTAAAAAAATGTTTGATATCCTTCTCTCTGTGTGTCTGTAAAGATTGCAACAAAGATGTATGCACACTTTTTTATTTGTCAATTAAAAATTGATAATTTGCCATTTATAAAAAATAAGTGCATACATTTTTGTTTCAATCTTCATAGCCTAGGTTTGTTCATTCTTTTGTTCTTTTTAACACATTGACTACCAGGTGTTTTTTGAAATGTTAGCACAAGACTCCCAGCCAGTTTCATCATTTTATGTCATTTTCGAACAGCCACCGAATATTTTATCTTAGACCCACAGACACATGTTAGGGCTTGTTCTTTACGGCATGCTTTTATCCTCTTCCATTCTGAAGTTACTTTAGCGAAAAATGGCACTTTAACCCATTCGAATGGAGAAAAAGCCTTTCACGGATGCGCTCTTTGACTCTCAGAGTTTAAATTGAGGATCTAAGTATATTTTCAACAAGAAGACCAGTCGCTTCCAAGTTAACTATTTTCATGAAAAAACACCTGGATCACTTCTGTTTACTGCTAATATTATCACTGGAAGAGCTAGTTACTAGTGTATCCTGATGGGCATGTCAGTCATTCAATAGCAAAAAGTAGATGCGCCGAAGTACACTCACCAACGTTAGTTTCTGCTGCTGTGTTGTGCTGTTTTTTTCATTCCAAACTTCCATTTCCATACCTAATTTGATGACAGCAAACCTCCTTATCCTTCTGTAGGCCTGTGTTTAGGATAAGCTAGCAAAGCCCTGACAGGAAGCTAGGTATGTTTTGATTACCCAGGCGCCTTGATGTGACGTGAACAGGAAGTGTGCATGATTTCATTCGCTGTAATAACACTCAAAAATACTGCATTGTGATAAGTTGCACAGATGAAATATCCAAATAATGACTTTGTAGGAGTTTTGACTGTAGGTGTTTTCATGATCTATGTGAGTTCTGTTCATCACATAATTACGAAAAT
>NC_085859.1:33506876-33531876 GCF_034702125.1 Engraulis encrasicolus | reverse complement strand
TTTTGCATTGCCATTGCAAAGATAAGCCTTAAGTTGTGAGTCTGTTAAACCCAGGGCTATGTGTTTGGGAATAAGTTATTTTGGCACAGTCTCTACATATACGTTTAGTCACCAGATATAGAAATATTAAAGAATTAAATTATAAAATGTTAAATAATCGAAAACTGCAGTGTTAAACTGGTTGTATGGTAACATTTTAAGCAGTGACTCATCCCTTCACGGCTTCCTTGTCTCCTTTTATCTTTTCTCTCAGGCAGGTGCGCGGGCAGCTACAGCAGGTCCCCAGAGGCCCGGCAGGACGGTGACGGCCCGTGTGACGGGGCGTGCTGACGGGGGGGCCCGGGCCACTGTCCCCAGCAGCGTACGGGTCACCCCCAGCGGACAGGCCCTGTCCACCAACGTAGTGGTGGAGCGCCACCACCCAGCCTCTCAGGTACAGCTACAGGAATGGACTTTGGGATGGTTGCACTTAGCCTGGTTCTCACCGATGGTGTGTGTGAGTAGCTCTGGAGCCCCCTGGTGGAGTGGAACTACACACACTACCGTCTGGTAGCGCTGCCATTAACATGCTCTTCTCGAGTAGAAAATAAACGGAGCATTTATTGCTTAAATATCAATGGCAGCTCGCATTGATGAGTCACAGGACAGATTCTAGACTATATTGACTCTTTAGAGATAAACAGAAAACGTTTTGGAGGAATTTGTTGGTGGTGAGATGCAATAAATACATGCATTATTTATTTTCTGACTCGAGAAGAGCATGTTAACGGCAGTGCTACCAGACGATAGTTTGCGTACTACATACAAGCACTGTCGGTGAGAACCTGACTTGAATTGAATGTTTCAATCAAAGAGCTCATGCTATGGGCTTTCTCTCATATGTGCAATACTGTGTCCTAACTGAATTGAAAATTGAATTGAAATCTTGTGTTGTAGGTAACAGTGGGGCAGGCAGGAGGCAGGTACCCGCGCAGCGTGCATCAGGGACAGGCCCTGCCCAGCAGGAGCTCCAGCAACCACTCCAGCACTCACATCCACGCAGTCAAGGTGGTGGAGTAAACACACACACACACTCTCTCTCTCTCTCTCTCACACACACACACAGGCCATTGATGCGCACACGCACACACACACACACACACACACACAGGCCATTGATGCGCACACGCACACACACACACACACACACACACACACACACACACACACACACACATACACACACACAGGCTATTGATGCGCACACACACGCACGCACGCACACACACACACACACACACTCGTACATGTTTAGCCTAGTAATCAAGATTTGTTTTTATTTTTCAGTTTGTCGCTCCATACTATCCAGCAATAAATTCATACATAAATACATAACACTAGTACAGTATATATTAGTGTATGCCACAGACCAAAGCAAGTACACACAAGAAGGACATGAGATTTTTTTTTATTCTGATGAAAATGTCTTTCGAGGCATTCTTGTCTCATATAATCATATCTTTTACTTTTGGAGTTTCCGATGTAATAAATTCTCCTATTAAAATGTTTCATGTGTTAGGGGGGTGGACTGACACAAGCCATGCTTCAACCAAGCTCAATTTTAATACATTGCGTTGTTGATATTCATTTTGATGTTGAAGATACTTGAAATATTTATTTTTTTAATTTATCGTTCTGGAATAATGAGCCGTCCTGATTAAGTTTTGTTGTGCAATCATTTTAATGTGTTGTGGTTTTGTAAACATCTCTCTCTGTATTGGTCACAAACTTGAATTTGGTATTCTTGTGGTCTCTGTATAGACAAACAATAAAACATCTGAATGAGTTCATGGCAGAAGGAATAGTGCTTTGTCCTGGAACAAACAATCGTAGTGTCAAGCAAAGTATGTGTGTTAATACAAATAAAGTACAAAATACAATACAGGCTTACAAAAGGCTTTTCAAAAGTTGGGGATTTGGTTGAAGACCCAATTTTTTTTAAACCTAATCCTCTGAGTAAAGTCACACAGCATTGAGGTACAAACATAGCCTAGAAATCTAGACGCCCCTAGTGACCGCAAATTGCTGTGGGTGTTTGGCTAGCCAGGGGTCAGTTTCTCGATTCTTGTCATTGCTAACCGTCTTAAGACGTAACACCATTCGCTTGGATTTATTGGTGAGCGTAGCTGTTGAGAGAGAGCTGAGTCGCTCTTACGAAGGACGTTGCTACCATCGTTAGTAAAGACGCTTTCGAGAATGCCACTCTAGGCTAGTACAAACATTTTGTAAAATCAAATTTGAGGGGGGTGCTGTGGCGCAGCGCGCTAAGCCCCCGACACTTGGGCTTGCATGCCCATGGGGACCCCGGTTCGAGTCCGAGCGGGGTCATTTCCCAACCCTACCCCATCTCTCTCCACACTCACTTCCTGTCGCACCTTCACTGTCCTATCCGAAATAAAGGCCCAAAAAAGCCCATAAAAATATCTTTAAAAAAAATAAAAAAAATTTGAGGACCTCATTTTTCAAAATGACAAATTCTCGGTCATTTTTGAGATCATGGCCATTTCCTTTGGACTTCATACAGTGCTGTGCAAAAGTATTTACTTACTGAGTTCTTACCTTTTCTTGTATCTCTGTCAATCTTAACCCTGAAGCGACCGGCCTGTTTTTGCGACTAATCTGACCGAGCGGGGTCATTTATGACCCCAAGGAGTTTATATAGAAATACCACTATATAAATTCTTTTTTCGCGTTCATTCAAATTTATTTACATCTTGCACATACTTGTCCCTCATCTAAAGCAAAAAAATGTGAATTTAAACATTTTTTTGTTTTGCTAAAAATTTGTCAAACTTACATACGTATATGCTAAATATGATGTATGCCCTCATTTGCATATGTAAACATCAAAATACAAAAAACATCCAATACATTTTTTTCTTCTCTCATCATCAGTAATCAACTGAGAAAGTTTCATGGTGATATCTATCATTTACATTTTTTAGCCTATTCACTTGTAGTAGTCTTACCATAATAATACAGCATATTTATGCTTATTATGGAAATTGCTCAAAGTGAAACTTTGCGAAACCAAGCTAAATTCTATCCATTAGGCCCATAGATGATATTTCTGCAATAAAACTTTAGGGTACTCAACATTTCTGGGTTCATGAAATCACAAGATCAGAGAATATGGTAATTTACATATAATAGACAAAACCATGTCTCAAAGATATAACCTTATGCACACTCAAAATTTCTCTGAAACTTTTTCTGGACATTGTTGCTGTGAAAAAGGTGTCTTCCATATGTATTAGAGCAAAGAAATGATTCAACTGATGTTTCAGCCTTTGTATAGCCATATAATAAGGAAAATTCTAAAAACGGCATTGGTTTCTACACTGATGACTTGTTTCCTCCCTCTTTGTTCATCAGGATGACTTCCATTTCATATTCTCATCATGTGTCTAGGACCACTGTGCCATGATATCAACAAATAGGGAGCAATAACAGAGGAAATGCTACCTGGGTGCCCT
The DNA here is from genome assembly GCF_034702125.1 of Engraulis encrasicolus. Taxonomy (NCBI): domain Eukaryota; kingdom Metazoa; phylum Chordata; class Actinopteri; order Clupeiformes; family Engraulidae; genus Engraulis; species Engraulis encrasicolus. Next base: position 33,528,361 of record NC_085859.1, on the reverse strand, counting down.
CGCAATATGCTTCGTTGGCTATCGCAGGGGTGCCCTATTTATTTATATAATATATTATATTTTAGTACTATAAATGTTTATATTATGAATATTTTAGGTCTGCTGACCATGGCCTGCCCCAAGACACAAAGTACAAAAAACAGAGTTTGAAAATTACAACAACAATGGACATTATAATGTTGAGTATCTCATGGATCCTCTCGGGGTCATAAATGACCCCAGAGGTGTTTTGATTATAAATCCTATATAGATGGTCCAAATCTCACAAAAATCATTCACAACATGCACAACATATGTATTGACGAACTCCTAGAAGGACAAGTTTCTGATGAAAATTGCAGAAATGGTGTATGAAAATATGTGCCCGGGGTCATAAATGACCCCAGTCGGTCGCTTTAGGGTTAAACATTTCAGATCAAGGACACTTGATGTAATCCCAAGTAAACAAACAAAAGAAAAAAACGCGTTTTAAGAGGCAATTGTATCTATAAATGGAAAAGGGCTATCTGAGCCTACATGGCACAACAAATAAAATAATCACAGAAAAACTGCATTTTATGTTTACTTGGGTTATCCTTGTTGAGTATTTAAATTTATTTGATTATCTAAACATGTTAAGTGTGACAAAGGTGCAAAAAAAAGTGAATCTATAAAAGGTCCTGTGAAGAAAGTGTGATGTTGATTTCCATATTGGCAATGTATGTAGAAATGTCTCTCCTGGTCTTTCGTCACGAAATTGTGCATTTTTTCTTTGTACCGACATCTGCCTTCATTCGTATTTTCTCTGCAAAGATGGAGAACAAAGTATTTCCTTGGAAATGAAGACCTCAAATATGTGGAAAAACTGAAATAGTAGGAATGTGCTTTTTTTCACAAGTGTTTATTTTCTAGAAACAATGTCGGTTCTTTCTACTAAATCCATGAATGGGGAAAAATGAAACAATAGCTTTGACCCTTCTGAACGGCCATGAACTGGAGTGTTACGTTATGTGTTCTCTCAAGAGCACCCCGGTCACACGTGGTGCTGGTGCAACCAGTTGGGCCATTGTGCTATGCTCTCTTTGCCTGACACATTACATTACAGGGCTTTTATTTATGAAGGGGTCAACGCATTATGAGTAAGGTCAGCCGGGCTGCAATCTGTCTTACTGTACCTGCGAGTTTTTTGTTCCCGATGGAGAGGAGCCCCTCGTAGAGCCCCTTAGCCGCACTCCTCTGCGTGCTGATGACGCCGTGAAGCCAGATCAGAAGCATCCTGTTCCCGTGCTCCTGGTAGCTCTTGGGCCCTGTGGAAACACACACACACACACACACACACACACACACACACACACACAGGATGTCTTCTGTTTAATGCATTATTTAGAGGACAAGGCAATGTCTTCATCTGTTGTCAGTTGTACATTTTGCCAAACACTGAAATATAAATCCAGTACCGATGTTTAAAAAAATATGAGGTATCACGTAAACTTGAATATTTCATCCAGTGTCTGGTAGACTTGAGGGGCTGGAAGATTAAAAAGAAAAAGTAGCCTATCGCCAACCTAGGTCAGGATTGGAATAATAAAAAGAAAACGCCCAGGGCATTTTTGTGTAGCACCCTCTAAATTGTGGGCCAGTCTCTGAGAAAAAAAACAAAACACTGCAGCGTCGCCCCACAGGGCATTACCCCGTATGCCAGATTGCCAGGCCAGGCCTGTCCAAGCCACACAACATAGGCGTGCACAGATAGGGATGAGGTGGTGCTAAAGCACCTGCCCCTTTGCCCTACCGGTTAAAAAGTGACCTTTTGAACATTATTTATTTTGTACTGTAGTCCATGTTGACATGATCAAAAGCATGTGACAATAATACCCCAGTATATTCTCTTTATTACCAATTAAGGCAGCCATTAGTTCCACATGCCCCCCATCCTCCCTTGAGCACCTGCCCCCCAAAATGTCTGTGCACGCCACTGCACACGACAGTCACTGCTTACCTGTCCACTGCTCCTCAATGGCGGCCATTTGGTGCTCAGTGAAGCCCCAGTGCTCTGCCAGCCTCCTCCAGTCGTTGAGCTTGAAGCACTTGTAAGCCAAGTTCCACATGGTGTCGCGGAGCTGCTTGGTGTTGCCCCGATGGTCCACTTTGAACGTCAGCGGTATTTCATTGTGAAGAATCTCATTAGTCACCGCGTTCGTCTGAAAGGGCAAGCTATTAGTGGTGCTGTTGCCTTCATAAAAATGGGACCAGTTTCCATAGTGAGGAAGGGGCTAGCAGCATTGCTTAAAAAAAGAAAAGAAATGGAGATTGTAAATCTGTGAATTTGTCTTGCACTTAATGTCTAAAAGGGCTATACAGCTTGTGCCAATCTGTTCGGCTTTTCAGATGCCTTGTCAAAAACTCGGTGGTCATGTAATTTGTTCTGTCATGAAAGTGGACGGTGAAATGGACCTGGTGGCATTTCAGGCTGAATATGTGTACTCAGCATGATTGAATCACCTCTTCCTCATAAATGCCCTGTGCGAGGCGGAAGTCTGAACATTTTATAGCATCAAGCATAACACTAGCTACCATGTAATAGCCTGTCACACCAAAAGAAAAAAATCGAACGACACAATTCTGAACATACCAAACAAATTACTTTGCCACTCTATGTAGCCTACCACCAACCAACCACCAGGCTCTTAAAAAGAAGATTTTTATTATTTTTTTTTTAAAGACACCACCTAGCTCTAAAAGGTAGGCTAGAACACGTTGGTAATTGATTTACTGTTTTTGAAGTAATGTACGTAAGTTAAGTTTTGCAGCCAAAGATGTCTATGAGTGGTTCAAAATGGCAGAAATGGAGAACGTCTTCCTATTCACACAGTCTGAAAAAGTAAAATTTCATAATGAATATTTCCGAATCGATGGTGGTGGGAAGAAGATAGTAGAGATACTCTATTTGTGAAAAGGAAGCATACATTCTAGAAATAAACTACAGAAAGAATAACCAACTCTGACTCTTTAACAAGCTCACCATTCTCCAGTGGAAGTATCTTTCTGCTTTGATGATCATGTCCACCACCATCACAGCATCAGCACGGGCCGCTACACCTAGAGCAGTCTTGCCTTGCTGTGAATCAGGACACAGAGAAGGCAGAGACAGGTTAAGCTGTGAACCAACCAGGACAGAAAGGGGGTCAAGCCCTACAGTATGTTTACACAGTCTCATGTTCTCTCATTATTTTTAAAAAAAAATCTTAAACTTACTAACTTACAACTTAGGGTTGGCGATGGTTTTGGTCTGGGCACAGCTTTTATTGCTGTGGCATTCTTTCACTTAGTAACAGAATTTGATAGAGACTGAATAACAGAATTTGATATAGGAAAGGTATTTCGCAAACGCAAGGTTTGTCACTTCTGTAACAACAGACGTAACAGTAATGTGCAAACACACAGCTGTGGGAACATACTGTACTGTAGGTGTGCTCCCACAAAAAGAAGACAGACAAAGGTGAAGGGAGTTCTGATCTTTCTGAAAAATGACAGTGGCTGGAAATATTCATTTTTTATGATAAAGGAAGCAGTAAAGCTAATGATCTTAAACTGGCCATTTGTGCTCTGGAAGACACAGGCCAGCTTTATGGCCCTGCAGGGGTATTAAGAAGTGTGTGTGTGTGTGTGTGTGTGTGTGTGTGTGTGTGTGTGTGTGTGTGTGTGTGTGTGTGTACGTGTGTGTGTACGTGTGTGTGTGTGTGTGTGTGTGTGTGTGTGTGTGTGTGTGTGTGTGTGTGAGAGAGAGAGAGAGAGAGAGAGTGAGTGAGTGAGTGAGTGAGTGAGAGAGAGAGAGAGAGAGAGAGGGGTAAAGAAATGCAGTAGGCAGAGAGAGAATGAGTGTGTGTGTGGGAGAGAGATAGACATAGAGAAAGTGTGTGTGTGTGTTAGAGTGAGTGAGTGAGTGAGTGCTTTGGTTACCCTGTCCTCCAGCTCCAAGTCCAAATCAGCTTTCAAGATCATTTCAACCACATCCACCTTGCCGAGCTCTGCCGCAATGTGGAGAGCAGTCTGTCCCATCTAGAGGTTGATGAGAAGCACAGCACAGTCAGTCAGTGAAGTCTGACTGCAGGAGTCAGTTTGGGCCCCCCAGGCATAAATTCATTGGGGTGGGTGGGGGGGGGATTGGCAAGCAGCATTCATCATCAGTGTGATCAGGCCCCAGGACAAAGTCACTCTGAAAGGGTTCCCCCAACCAAGACATCACAATGCAATTTTCAGCAGGGCATTTCAGTGGGCATTTCCCATTCCCCTTATTTTCAAAAATGTAATGTAAAAATGTTTAAGCCAAAAGTGTCAAGGCCCTCTTTCTTCCCCAGTCCAGCCCTGATTTGAGCCCCTTCTCTCCTTGGGCCCCTGTACAGCTGAGCTGTTTCTCTCCCTGTTGGCTTGTCTGAGTGTAATGTTTGTCTGCCTGGAATGGGGCCCTAAATTCTTGGCTGCCATACCTGTTGCCTAGGAAGGAGGTATCTCGAGGTACACACACAGACTACCAAACTACGGACTACATGCTGCATTAAAGACACAGTAGGTGGAGACTCCAAGGATATGACGCCTGTGTGCTCATTAAACATCATCATTAAACAACATCATCATTAAACTTCATCAACAACGGCCGTAGCTGCTCATTTTAATACCATGCTTTTTGTTCCGTTTTAATGGCTGCACAGAAAATAAAACACTTTTAGTCCCATTTCCGAGTGCCTAGTGGTGCCAGGCACACACCAATTACCAAAAAAATACACTCAAATGATCGCAGCTCAGCAGAGCTTAGTCATCTCACTGGAGGCCTGTTAAATTTAGGAAGCGTTCACTTGCATGGTCTCACTAGAGGCCTGGGGTACGTTTCTTGACAACGTCGTTGCTAACTAAGTTAGCAACTTACTTGGTTGCAATACATCCAATCTCCTTATGGAAACCTAGTGCGTAAGTTGCTAACTGGCTCATTGCAATGCTTTCGAGAAACGGGGTCCTGTTTTGTTTAGGAAGCGTTCACTTGCATGGTCTCACTGGAGGCCTGTTTAGTTTAGGAAGCGTGCACTTGCATGATCGGTGACATTGGGGTCGCAGCCAGCCTCTAGCAGCGCGTGAATGACGGGGAGGTGAGAGTTCCTGGCGGCCAGGTGCAGAGGAGCCTGCAAGTGCTGAGGAAATGGGGGAGAAGAACAAAGTGTTTAGAGCTCTACGTCTTTGTCTTTTTCTGTCTCATTGAACTATGGAATGGGGAAGGGGTTGGGAAGGCTGGCGGTGTGACATGTTATCTGGATTCGTACCAACTGGCGACTGCCGATGTAAGAATAAATGGTGGTTGGTCGTAAGTAATGTCACTCTTAATTTAGATTGATAGAATTTAGTTTTGACCAATCGCTGTAATTTTATCATCTGGAGTCGCCACTTGATACGGGGACCCAGATAGTCTTTCACACCTGTATGTAGACATAGCTGGACTCCACTTCTATCTCTCTCCTCTATTCTCTTCACTTATTATTATTATTTTTTTAACATTCTTTTTTATTTCACTTTAAAATATATATGACATCATAAAACAAGTCTGAGTATTTTTAGCATTAAATGTAATAACTGACAATACAAAAAAAATACAGCAAAATAATAATAACAACAGAAAAACTAATATTAACATAGTGACAGCCAAAGGCATATGACCAAACACAATTGAAGGATCAAATACAAAGAAAAAGAAAATAATAGAAAAAAAAGACGTACAAAAAGACCACATCAAAATATTTGTGACTAATCACAATCTTTGCTATGGAGTACACTTTTTGCTCTAGCCTATTATATGGACAGTATGGTGTGTGTCTTTATATAGTCCAGGAAAGGTCCCCATATTTTCCTAAAAGTGTCTTTTGTTGGACCCTTTGCTAAGTCCTTAAGAGAATGTCTTACTTTTTTCCAATTTGAGGAAATACAGAACTTCCTTGACCCAAGGTGTTACAGTTGGGGGTTTACAGTCTTTCCATTTCATCAAAATCAGCCGTCTGGCCAAAAGAGTTAGGAAGGCAATACTATGGGATTGTGCATTAGTTTGACCTAAATGATCAGGTACCACCCCAAATATCCCAATCACAGGACATGGTGATACTGGTTGATCAAGGAAACCTGATATTATGTTAAAGATGGATGACCAATATTGTGCTAGTTTATGACATGACCAGAACATGTGGGTATGTGATGATTCTCTTCATTTATTTAAACCAAAACTGATTTAGCCCATTCATTATCATTACTGAGTACAAAAGCTGACCAGCAAACTGAAATGCTCTCGTCACTTGTCTTCAGTTAATAATCCTAGAAATGGCTGACGTGTTTCATTTTGAGACTTGTGCTATCTCAAATGGTGCACTTTGTTTCAGTGCGAAATCAATACGCACAAATGAAGTGCACAAATGTACCATTTGAGACACAGTATTAGACTAGCCTATATGATGCATCAATGGCGAGGCTAGGACAGTTCTTGTGTTTCTCAATGTGTCATTCAGCTAGCCTGATTATCATGGACTTTCAAATCTCTTCGAGACTTGGCCTGACCAAGAGCGTAACAATTAACATTTCTGAAACGGCATGGTTGACCCGCCGGTTTGCTTATGGTCGCTTGCTTATCGAAAAAAGTGGGAGGAGTTTCCGATTTTTCTGGAGCTCAGAAATTATATTTGTATTGCTCCTGGGCTGACTAGAAGCAACGCTGAAGGTGGCCTAGCTATCATTCAGCCACACTGCTACTGCAGATGGAAGAGAATCTCAGCCAGGAAAGGTTCACAACCAAAATGGTAATCCTGACATGAGATCATTTGAACACATGTAGCAGCTGGTACCTGGTTCCGTGTGTCCAGATGAGCGCCATTGCCACAGAAGATCTTCACCAGTGAAGTGTGACCTTTTTCACACACACAGTGCAATGGGGAGCTCTTGACCTGTGGAGGTGATAGGAGAAAATGCATAAGGACTGGACTGGTAATCTGGCATACAGGGCATTTTCCCGGTGGGCTGACGGTTCTCATGGGCTGCTGCTATTGCTGTCGTTGGGAGTTTATTTGAAATGTTTTCTGGTATTTCCCTTAGAGACTAGATCACTATTTGGATGGGGCGGTTCATTGATCCATCTTTAATAGACAATGGACTGAGGCAGTCACAATATCGTAGGCAGATGGGGCCTGTGTAAATCGGATCCCCAGGCCGTATTTTGGCCCCAGTCCATCCCTGTTTGTATATGGAGCGTCTTCAGATTGATCTCCATCCACTGGATGTGTGTGCTTACATTAATTCCCCCTGAGCCTTGTATTTGTTGTGCCACTGGTTAATGCCGTTCACATATTCCTCCTCAGGCCAAACAAGCGATTCTGCTGATAACTAGGCTACTATACTTTCCTGGCTTTTGCAATACATTTAAATACAAAACACAATGAAAAGCAAATAGTCTGCAACTACTGTGGGGTTCAACAAATGTCTTTCATATCCCTTTATGCTCCTGTACTACCAGACAATCTGATTGCCCGGTTGGCCCCAGGCCCCATATAGCCAAGCCTACTATCTCTGATATACAAACCCCAACTCCGATGAAGTTGGGACGTTTGGTAAACAGTGAATAAAATCAAAATGCTATCATTTTCAAAACATTCAATCTATTCATTAGATGGAGAATAGTGAAAAGACAACATATTAAGTGTTAAAACCGAGAAAAAATATTGTTTTGGGGGACATATGTACTCATTTCTAAGTTGATAAATCCAACACGTCTCAAAAGAGTTGGGACGGGGATCAGTGAAATTTAGTAAACATCCAAATAAGATAAAACAACAAAGAAGAACATTTCAAAATGAATTGTACTGACGGACAATATAGGTGTCCAGGTATAAGATCATCACAGAGAGGCTGAGTCACTCAGAATTAAAGATGCAAAGGGAATAATTACCATAGTTATTACATACATTTTTGAATTCCCTTTGATTTACCACGATTGAGTGTATATAAGACATATTTTTGTTAATAAAATCATTGTATAGGTTCATGACATCATGAAATATATATTGGCTGTAGTCTCACTCTAATTCCTGGAGTGCTAGAGCTATTGAAAATTGACCATATTAAGAATGCTTAATGCATGAAAATGACACAGGGGTTTAACATTCTCCTAAGCACCTGAGCTCACTTGAAATAGACCCAGAAGACATGGGAAACTGTCCTTTGCTTACAGAAGTCAGCAGAAGTTGTAGAAGTCCATTCTTTTTGACAATAATAGAGCATTGCACATCCTGTGCTACAGTGAAAATGGACCATCCAACTTGTGTTAGTGCTAGCTTCAAAAGTCAGCCTCCATGATGGCATGCGGATGCAGTAGTGCATTGGTTAAGATGTTCTCACTCATCTGTAGAGTTAAATACAGTGCTGAATGGTATAAATGGGTTTTAAACAGCATGAAAAGCCACTCATGCATTATATTTTGAAGGGAGATCTTCGATTACTGCCACATAGTAAGGTCAAATTGCATTCTCTACTATGTTTTAACAGTTTGGCTCCATCATAAGGACCAGCATGTGATAAAATGGTGGGTTTTTGGTCAAGACCTGTCACACTGTAAGCACTACAGAAAGGAAAACATTGCAAAACATGACAAGGAATACACCCACCATTTAAGCTGGTGAAATCATGTCCAAGATAGGAATTAACACTGTTTTTTATATAAAATCATCTCATCGGTTAATGTATTTAACTGTTAAGTGTTGTCTTTTGTTTTGTTTTTAGTCTTCCTCGACATTTGCTGCCATTTATTGTCCCCGTCCCAACTCTTTTGAGACGTGTTGGATTTCTCAAATTAGAAATGAGTACATATGTCCCCCAAAACAATATTTTTTCTCGGTTTTAACACTTAATATATTGTCTTTTCACTATTCTCCATCTAATGAATAGATTGAGTGTTTTGAAAATGATAGCATTTTGATTTTATTCACTGTTTACCAAACGTCCCAACTTCATCGGAGTTGGGGTTAGTATTTCCCAGGGTTCAAATCCAATTTGATTTGAGCATTTCAGACGGCTCAATGGGGCATGTTCACACTAGTGACACACTAGTTCCGCTGTCAGGTAAGTGAAAGGGAAGAGTGATCAACCAGTTAGCATGCATTTAATGAACACAGGTTTAGATCTGTCCTCTGATTACAAGGTGAGTTGGTCAAACCAACGTTTATTCACAGACAGTAGAAGTCGAAATAGCAAGGCTAATGTTGAACGCACAATTGCCTAGGACCCCGACCAGATCCTACCTCCATAGATAGGGGCCCCCGACTGTCACACCAGTCGCAATAAACACACAACAAAAGTAGGGCTGATCTTAAGTCACTTATGTAAAGTAATGGAAAATACAGTACATACGAGACTAAAGTCTAAAGTAGCACCCATGCCAATTGGTGGCGTGTATAAAGAATGCTAGAACTGTGTACGCACATGGGTGGAGATGTTGGGGTCACAGCCAGCCTCCAGCAGGGCTTCCACACACCCCTCATGGGCTCCATCTGCAGCCAGGAACAGGGCCGTCTCCCCAGCCTGTGGAACAGAGAGGACAGGGCAAGACATTTCTACAGACCCATGTTCTTTCCTCTGTCCACTGCCCTCATTGTCAACTTGGGAATGTTTTGTATTTGTGTATATTCATGTAAGCGGTCAGACACCTTGATTTCCCTCGGGATTAATAAACGTACCATACTCTACTGTACTCAACTCAACTTGGGTAAAATCAGTTGTAGGGGTCAGTGATGTTTCAGCAGTACTAGCACATGTCAGGACAGCACAACGACAGCCAGTGCCACTATTGTATGGATTTGTTTTCCATTTGTTTGTTTTTAGTAGTCTATCTAAGAAGCATATTCATTGCAGCATATCAACCACCAATAACTAATGAAGTTATGGGCATTAGATGGCATTGCACCACCTGACGTCTGAGCTTCCCAATATTGGATTCATTTAAAATTCAAACTACAAACTGGAAAAGAAATGTGACACATGAGGAAATATCAAAGCGAGATAGATCACATTTGTATTTCAAATGTTAGATGAAAGACCAATAAAACTGACTTCACCTACTGTAAGTCAACAATGAGGACAGAGGAAATGACATGAGTTTGAGGGAATGACTTGCACACATTCACGTTTACCAGCCTGCTAAAGTAATTTTCTTGTGGCTTTCAATTTTTTTTATTCTTTTTTAAAAACTTGGGCTTTTGTTCATAAAATAATATGGGTAAATAAGTAAAACACATAAGCTGGTGTCATATTATTTATAATGTGTAGAGGCATGGAAACAATTTCCCTAATTTCCGAAAAAAGAAAAAAAAATGCAGGGAAAGACACACTTTTGAGATGTAACTTTTGAGAAGGGTTTTTTTGGGAGAAAATGAAATGATTTTGAATGTGACTTGAAGTGTACCTTGTTGACTTCATCGCGAGTATCAAAGTGGTCCAGGAGCAGCTGCAGGGCCTCTGGCTGCCCATTTTTGGCTGCCAGGTGGAGAGGAGTATCCCCGTCCTGAAACCGAGATCACATACAACGCAAATCATTTGACCTATTATACACTCCCATGTGTTGATGATCTGCATCCGTAATGAGTGCAAAGATGGACATACAATTACATTTGTCTGTAATCTGGCTGCACCCTCGTCCAAAATATTTAGTTGCTTACTGGCAAAAGCAATGTGTGATGGGACATACAGTACAGGCCAAAAGTGTGGACTCACCTTCTCATTTAATTAATTCTCTTTATTTTTGTGGCTATTTACAGAACTTAATAAATTTTCAGGGAGGGCATCAAAACTGTGAATGTACACATGTATAATTTTGTGCGTAACAAAGAAAGGAAAATATATACAAAATAAAAACAATTATTTAAAAAATATAATGCCAAACAGTGACGTCAACACAGCAAAACTGAGGGCCCAACATGTTTCAACAAGCTTATTTTTCTGTCTATTTCCAAGTAAAAATACCCAGTCAGACGAGTCAATTTTAATTGATACAAGCAGTACAAGAGATATTTTCCTGATCTGATAATGGGTCACTTGGTCAGCATAGCTGGTTATCTAGGTGAAACAATGATACAAAAAGTAAAAGTAAAACTGTAAAACCCTGCCACAGATTCCCTCCAACACAGGTTTGACCTCTCCAAGTAACTGGCTATGACTCAGTATCAGATCAAGAACATTTCTGTAAAATGCTTGTATTGGCAAGTGTTTAAAACTATTTTTAGGTCTCAAAATTATAGTTCCACAATTCTAGTGAGTTATTGACTTTATTGTTCAATTAGGATTGAAATGACTGATTGGGTATTTTTATTTGAAAATAGACAAAAATAAGCTTATTGAAATGTGTGGGGTCATCAGTTGTGCTGTGTTGACATCAGGTGGATAGACAGCTGACATTGCTGTTGCACAACAGTTAGAATAATATTTTTTGGTAAGCACGCAATTCTCCATGTGTTCAAGCATAGTTTTGATGCCCTGCATGAAATACACAGTGAAAATCCATGAAAATAAAGAGAATACATAAATGAGAAGGTTAGTCCACACTTTTGGCCTGTACCGTATGTATCTGTCTGTATCTGTAGTGTGATGAATTGTCTTGCAATGTCATGTAATGTAGGCCTAATGTGCTGTTGGTGGTATCAGCTGTGTGTACTGTACCTCATTGGGCTCTACAGTGGCCATGTTGTACTTCTCCTCCATCAGCATCTGCAGCATCCGCACAGAACCATGCTCCGCAGCCACAGCAAACGGCCTGTTCCCTTGCTAGAGAGAGAGAGAGAGAGAGAGAGAGAGAGAGAGAGAGAGAGAGATGGTGGAGACAAGGCAGTGGAATTGAAGAGAGATTTTTTATGATGATTGGGCGAGAGAGAGAGAGAGTGTACAAGGAGAATTATAGTATTGATTTTGAGATTGATTTGAAAGTGTAGTGCAGTCTGTAGCTTTGTTGTACCCCAATTGTCAGTGGTCCAGTGAACAGTTATTGTGTAGTTGTTTTAAAAAAAAAAAAACTGTGTTGTTTAAAAAAAATGTGTGGTATGATTACAATGTAATTACCAAATTAGCATGATGCACTGTATTCATTCTCGATACTTCATTCGTTTCTTTCCATTTATAGCCTGCATCACATACGATATCCTGACCTCATGCACTTTTATATCTGCATCTCAGCACTACAAACTTCTTTTTTCTGAGTGTGCAGAGCCACATCAGATTGTCTATGTGGGGCAATTTACTAAACTGGAAAGGTGAAGAATAGAAGGGGCATCCTTATGCGCTGTCTTTACATGTTTTGTGGTCCAGTCCTGCATGTTAAGTGTGTTTTTGTGTTTGTCTAATGTGTTGATATGTGTTCTCTGTGTAAACGCTTAGACTCTCTGTGCCCATACCAAATTTATCTCTAGAAGAGACAATAAAGGCTCATCCTATCCTATCCTATCCTATTAAAATTCAGCGATGTCGTCTACCTTATTTCTCTTGTCCAGCTCCTTCATCTGCAGGTCGTCGATGATGTAGGCCATGATGTCCGTATGGTTGTTGATGGCAGCGCAGTGCATCACGTTCAGCCCCTCCTGGTGAGAGGAGACGAGACAAGACACCCGCAGACAGACAGACGCCTTTGTGTGATGATGCCAGTGACGCTCGCTCGCTCTCAGCAACATCAATCAATCACAATGACGATGTGCTTTTATTATTTTTTACGACGGCAATGTCATCAATTCTGCTTCCTGAGAGAGAGAGAGAGAGAGTGATCTAGGACGGGGAACAGCTGCTAGAGGTGGCAGCTCATTTCCTGAACCATGCATCCCACTGACACAATGCAGAAGGCAGTGCAGCCCAGTTAGAGCCTACTGTACGTGGCTGCCTGCATCACTCACTTAGATTACAGACATACAGTATATTTTTTAAAAGTGTAAAAAATATTCTATATACGTATGATAAGAATATAGATGTTGATGCCAGCTGTGTGTACCTCATTGGGCGCTGCAGTGGCCATGTTGTACTGCTATATAGTATACTGTATAGGGGTTATATAAATTTACTGTATATATTACACTAAATATAGGGGTTTTAAATATGGGGGTTTGTGCCTTCATTTGACAGTACGGTGGAGAACAGACAGGAACTAGTTTGGAGACAGAGATGGGTAAGGGAAGGTGTCGGAGCCATATCTGTGATGTTTGTAAATCTGCATTAGGTAGCTAGAAAACCTGTAAGAAAAACCTGTAGGAAAAAGATAGATTTTATGTTAGTTAATATTTACCCTTTTTATGTTTATTTCTTGTGTTTATACTTACCTATTTTCTTACCTGGAATACATTATTTACATACCTTAATTGACTGCTGTATCTTGCCTTGCACCTGAAAGCATTTTCCTGATTGCTTGCCATCCAACCTGAGACACACCCCTTAGACGCGCAGGTGCGCGAAGCCTGTACTTTAAATTAGTGCTCAGTCATTAGGCTCGTTTGTGACGAAGCAGTAAGACTTTTGCTAGATTTGTGCAAAAATCTTACTGCTTCGTCACGAACGAGCCTATTGTATTGGTGGGATGGCCGTAAGAAGTTTCCTGGTGAACCAGAAGCTATGTGTTGACGCCCAGGGGGCTGGGCTACACAATCCTGTTACTTACAGGCTACTGGTTCACCAGGAAACGTAAGAAGGACAAGTTTTCAGACCGCAGAAACTAATAATATCGCAGAAAACCTGTCAATACCTACCTTTACGTTTAGTTTATTGCTTCTGTTATATCTGGAAAAGACTGAGGAATAAATTCCAAGAACTTTATTTCTTCTTTCAGTGAGTGCTTTATACTGGACTGCGCATCGGGACACACTTACTTCCATCCTCACTGGCGTTTGACAAAATTCGCCAATACAGAAGGGTTGGGAAATGACCCAGCCGGATTCAAGCCCGTGTCCCCATGGGCAATGGACAGTAGCCCTCTTGGCAAATGTGGGAAATTCTTCAACTTTCAATAGGACTGTATCATCCAATTTATGCATATTTTCCAACTCCAACCTGTATGAACATGAAAACCTATTGGATTTAAGCTTTCCAAGTAATGCACATTTGTGTAATGAAACAGGGTGTGATCTGGGGGCGCTGTGGCGCAGTGCACTAAGCCCCCAACATTTGGGCTTGCATGCCCACCCATGGGGACCCCGGTTTGAGTTAGCCTGGGAACTCCCATACTGCCTTTAGTTCTACACAATCGTTTCGATCTGAAAGAAATCTCACTTGTGATTAGGTCTGGTGTTAACCAGGCAAGGGTAGAGTCTGGCTGGGGTCATATCCCGATCTTCCCCTGTCTCTCTGTCCCATTCGCTTCCTGTCACCATCTTCGACTGTCCTGTCAAATAAAGGCATAAAAGCCCCTAAAAATGTATTTTAAAAAAAGAAACAGGGTGTGATCTACAGTGAGTCCAATATGTATTTGATCCCTTGCTGATTTTGTTGGTTTGCCTACTAACAAAGACATGATCAGTCAATAAATGTTATGATAATATGTATTCTAATATGGAGAGACAGAATATCAAAAAGAAAATCCAGAAATTAACTGAAGAGAATATATATTAATTTATTTCCATTTCATCGAGCAAAATTAGTATTTGATCCCCTGCCAACTGATTACAGTTCCGGGCCCACAGACCAGATGGGCACTTCCGATCAACTTGTCATCTGAATTAAAGACACCTGTACATACTAACATGCATAAAAGGCACATTGAATCAGCAGAATCAGTCCATAGTATGAGTGAATCAGTCACACTCCAACCTCACCAGCATGGGAAAGACCAAAGACTGGTCAAATGATATCAGGGACACGATTTTAGACCTGAACAAAGATTAAATGGGCTGCAAAGTCACAAGAAAGAGACTGGGTATTAATGACCCAGCTGTTGATGCATTTCTTCCAAAATGTGAGGAATACAAAATGACTATCCATCAGCCTGTCTGGGGTTCTATACGACATTTGACCTTTTGTAGGGATTTGATAATCATGAGAACAGAAAGAAATCACCCTAGAGCTGTACGAGATGAACTAGGCAATGATATCAAAGCTACTGGGACCAAAATCACTGAGAAAACTACTGGTAGCACTTAATGCCACAGAGGTTTAAAATCCTGTAGTGCACATATGGTACCTCTACTTCAGAAGGAACCTGTGCAGTCCCACTTGAGGTTTGCCAACACACATCAGACTGGTTTAGGATATGATAAGGAGGTGCTATAGTCAGATGAAACCAAAATCAAGCTGTTTGGCATTATCACAATTCAATGTGTTTTTAGAAAGAGTACTGCTGTCTATGATCCCAAGAACACCCTCCTCACCATCACGCATGAAAGTGGTATCATTATTGTTTGAGAGTGTTTGTCTGTCCAAGGCACAGGACAACTTCATATCGTCAACGAATGGATGGAGGGAGACATGTAATGAGCAATCCTGAGTGCAAACGTCCTTCCCTCCATCACTACACTGAAGGGTGGGCCATTTTTGGATCTCCCAACATGACAATAATACACAACAAAGCAAAGCAACGAAGGAGTGGCTCAATAAGAAACATATTAAAGTCGTGAAGTGGCCTAGACAGTCTCCAAATATTAACCCTATAGTAATTCTATGGAAAGAACTGAACCTCCCATTTGCCAAGCTACAGCCACAAACTATTAATGTTTTAGAGATAATGTGCAAAAAAATGGGCAAAAATATTTTCTACTATATGCACAAACATTGTCATCAACTAAAAGAAGCATCTGACCTCAGTGCTAGACAACTAGGGCTTTGCCACAAAGCACTTTATCCTCTTTAGCTAGAGGGGTCAAATACTTATTTGCCTAAATTAAATACAAATAAATTAAAATATATTATTTTAAGTTATTTTCTGGAATTTATTTTTGATATTCTGTCTCTCCATGTTTGAATACATATTATCATAAATTTATAGACTGATCATGTCTTTATTAGTGGGCAAACCGGCAAAATCAGCAAGGGATCAAATACATATTGGACTCACTGTAAGTAGCCCATAATAACCCTATATCAAACAACTCCTCTTTTGTGGCCCATTTCCCCAGAGGATAGCAAATTTGCCTAATAATTATGCACACCTGATTTAGGATGTTGGGTTCTTTAGATCACACCCTCATTTGTTGCACAAATGTGCAGGTTGGGCAATACAGTCAAAAAACAAAAAAACTACCTCTGCACACAGTGTACTATGCATTGATATACAGTAGGTTCACATGCATATATACAGTATATGGCTACGTCTCCATGAGACATTTAATTCGGAATGAACTCACTTTTATTCTGAATAAATAAGGTTCATTCCGCTTTGAAAGCGTCATGTAAACACTTCATCATTCGGAATTAAATGAAAGATCAAAGTAAACTCGATGGAACTATTTCATTCTGAATTAAAAACGTCATGTAAACGTAGCCTATGTCTAAGTTTTAACCTGTGGCCTGAAGCTGTTGCTGCCACTATGCATCAGGTGGTGGGTGTGGGGACAGTGGTGGGACAGGTGGAGGGATCATCAGTGTCTGATTATTGCTGACCTTGGTCTCGATCTCTTGGTCCGCCCCAGCCTGCACCAGGAGTTTGAGGATGTCCAGGCTACCAAACCAGGCCGCTAAGTGGATGGCCGAGAGCCCATGCTGCACAACACACACATGAACATAAAATACACCACCACACTCCTTTGGACCTCATACAGTACATATGCAAAATGACAAGCTTTCAGCCATGTTTGTGCCACCACCAAAGCTAATTTTCCATTTTATGTAAGATTAATGGACAATAAAGAAGTCTAAGTCTACTATTCTACAGATGAAGGCCTCTTTTCCAAAATGCAATAAAAGATCACACTTCACACAACAGTCATGGAAATTGGAATTTGGTTAAAGGTGCACTGTGTAATATTTTTGTTGTTTATTTAACTCTGCCTGATGAAGGTCTAAGGACCGAAAGCTTGCAAGTCAAGTAAAGCTTCTTTGCACAAAAATAGACCTGAAGTGTGCGGATTGTCTTCTTTTTATACAGAAATTTATACTGATTCCTGCACCTTCTAAACAGATGAGCGGTGGCCTCTCACCACTTATGTTGTTTATTTCCAACATTCATGCCGCACTTACCACCGACAAATTCCAAGTATTCATTGTGAAAATTGCACTTTTCCTCGAAAAAGGAGGATCTTCTACATTGTCTGCCATTTTTAATTTCTAGAAATATACATTTTAGCTGCAAAACTTACTGTACTTTCATACTAGTACATGTTGGTTGATTATTTAGTAAACATTAATGAAATGATCAAATTTGGCAGTTGACGACAGAGTTTCAATGAGCAGCATAGATGCAATACCTATTCTGGCCACCATCCTACACAGTGCACCTGATATTTTCACTGCTGCAGTCCTGAGGAACATAATAAAAACACTTACATTTTGAATACATATGAAAAAGGTTTAATTGTGTTTTTAAAAAGAGCTCTTCATACTATTCACTGTATAGTTCGCATTATACACATGTGTTGTAACAAAGGGCATTCTATGCCACTCATAAATGGAAAGCTACCATCCAGCCCTGTTGGTAATGTGTTGTTGACAATAAGATGTTTCCTGTTTACCTTGTCTTGTAAATCGAGCTTGGCTCTTCGTCTCAGAATGACCTGAACAGCTTCCACGTTCCTGAAGGCCACTGCGTAGTGCAGAGCAGTGCGATGGTGCTGGATAGGACACATGTGAAATCAGAGTCAGTCAGTACAGCGGCCTCATGTACTAAGACGTCTGTGCATTTCCTAATGAATCAATGTGTATGTGAATGTCTGAAAACATAAATAGGCACCTAAAATTAAAATGGTATCAGTCCATGCATTAACAGATTTTCATGATGATCGTATATCCGGTTTCACATGAAATATAGTACACGTGCACTTTTTCATGTTAAGCCAATCTTAGTTCATCTGAACATTTGCATGAAAAGTTACTTATGTAGCTTTTTTGTGCATAATAAGAGCAAGCTTTGTCCATGAGGCCTTAGATCAGTGCCTAATGGTTTCCTCCAGGCTGGTACTGGTAATCTTTGCTGGTTACCACCAGACCTAATCACAAGTGAGATTAGGTCTGGGGACCTGCCTACTTTCAGATCGAAACAATTGTATAGAACTAAGGGCAGTATGGGAGTTCCCAGGAAGCTTCACAAAAATGCCAGGGCCTGTCTATTTATCCCAGCACTGAACTGAGTATCGTTCCAGTACATTACAGAACTATACACTGTAATCATTTGTCAGGCTCACCACATTCTTGGCGTTGACATTCACTCCTCTCCCATTCAGTTTCATGGCCTCCACATCATTCCTCTTTGCAGCCTCAATGTACTCCTTTTCTGTCTCTAAAACTTAACATGAACAGGGATAAAGGCTGTGAAACGTGATGCTGGGATAAAGCCGTTTTCATGCAGGTATAGAGTACATTCAAACTAGTTATCTTCTTCCAGACTGGAATGCGCATTTTATGGCTGCACATGTGAGTTTCAGAAGGGCTATACAAACAGGACCCAAAGCAAATACAACAGGACCCAAAGCAAATGATTCCACTAGACTAGGCCACTAGAAGAGGCAGCCATTGAGTACCTGTTGATGTGTGAATGAATCAGAGGACACAGGCTTGAAGAGGCCAAATCAAACACTACAGTACTGTCTGCCCATATGGCTCAGGTGCTCAGGCACAAACACACAGACCGAGTGGAGTAGTGTTGGGCGTTGACTGAGAAAGGTACTGTAAGTAGTCATGCATCACTGTGTTAATGATTAATAGAACTCTGCATAGGTAGGCCTATACTTCATTGACAGTGTTAGTGGCACAGCCAGTGATTAAATTCAATGAAGTCATCTCCATAGTTAAACGATCTTTGGTCGAAATTCACAGTGATTCTTCTCAATGTTTGAATAGATTGCTGATCTGTATACCTTTTTTGTGTATACACATGTATTGGAAATATTATGTATAATACAAAGTTATTTTACTCTGCCTATTTCTGATACCACATCACAACATCCACACATTTGATCTACAGATATGAGATTCTCAGATTCTATTGTACGGAGGCGTAGCTGCTGTAAAAAGCATTCAGAAGTGTGCTTTCACTATTTTGCAAGGGAAACATTTACTTTCTGTTGCTTTCATGTGTCACACAGTAGTCAACTCGTACAGACTTATACAAATTCAGGTAGCGTTACAATCCCATGTGTACTATAAATTGCTGTTCCATGTCACTTTGGGGAACGTCATCACACCAACTTACGCATCACAGTGTTGTCATAGCTGGTGTCAGGCTCCGTGGTGTCCCGCTGCAGTATGAGGTCCGTGAATCCCTTCACCTGCTGGGAGTTGAGCCATGTCTTGGGGTTGAGGGTCTCCGTCTTCAGCAGAGGATGCTGCAGAAGCCGCTGGAGGGTTTGAACCCCCCTCTCCATGGCTGCTCTACTGCACTGCTTTTCAACCTTCTTGAAGCCGAGCCTCACTTTGTTTTCAATGAAGAAATCTGAAGAAATCAGTGTTTTTGAGGAGGCGCGCTGAACTCCTGATTGTTTCAATCTCTTCGGGTGCAGGCAACTGAGTAGTTAATCTGGAGGCACGCCGCCAATTGAAAATGTGGACTTGAAAGGAAACTCTGTTGTTGTTATATTCGCAATACACAATCATTATATATTATTTTAAACGACTGCATGTTGAGCACATCTGAATAATCTCTCACGGCACACTAGTGTTCCACTGCACAAAGGGCGAACTACACTACAGTTTAGTGTACCTGTTGGTGTCCTGTTCTCCTGTTCGTTCACTTGCTCCTTCTCTGGGACTGCCCAGCTGTGTGTCTCGTATGTCTCACTGCTCAGTGTTTGATCAAGGAGTTCCCAACCAGGGCCGGATTGAGGCACGGGCTAAATGTGAAGTCTTGGGGCCCCTACCTGCCAGGGGGACCCAGACTGGTCAAAAGTCAAAAATGGCAAATTTGTGATGAGATGTGATATTAAAGAAATCCATCTGTCGTGTCGAGTATAGCTTTAACTCATTAATACTCCTCTCCATTGTTGGCAGACATATTTAGATCATAATTATGACACTGCCTATGTAATTTTGTGGCAAAATTTGCCTTCCGCGGGCCCACAGCAACCTGTAGCCTTGGGCCCTCTTAAACCGGCCCTGTTCCCACCCAAAAGAAAGGAAAGGTTTGTGAGTTGGAAAAAACCTTGTTGTCTCCAATGCACAACATAACAGGGGTGAGTTTCTCAAAAGAGAAGTTGTTAGGCTGTTAGCAACTTCGGTAGTTGCCAATGGAAAAATGCATTGAAAACAGCAAAGTAGCTAATGTAGTTAGCAACTTTGGTTTTGAGAAATTCACCCCAGAGTAGTTGCATTTAGCTCATTCATTCCATAATGCACCATATTGTATGGTTTACAAACCCCTTTGTTTTGTAGTAACTCAGCCACTTCGTTTTATATTTTTAAGGTTTGATTGACGTTGGATGGCCATGTTAGTGCTTTGGCCAATGTGAGGTCTTCAGCACTTGAAATACTTTGTGTTTATAGCTTAAGTGTATAGCTTGGGGACACACAACTCAAAGTATCACAGTATCCTGTATCACCCAGTGTCTGCTTTTATTGTAGCTGTAATCAGTGTTTAAATTGGCTTATGGGAGGTGGGGGAGCCCTTCACTCGCTGTCAAAATAACTTTAAAAAAAAAAAAAAATCGCCCCATCAGGCCAATACATGTATTCTATGAAGTTATTGCCCATAATTAATATCATACATAAATCAATGTATTACTCAGTTATGAAGGTACCCTCATTACCTCTTCACTGTATTAGGTTGCTAAAAAATAGGAACAGTTAGACCAGTATCACACCTGATGCATTTATGTAGCCTACTTTTTAATATTCTCTCCTGTCAGTTGGCAACAGTATGCTATTGGACTGTCAGTACAGGGGCAAAACAGTTTTAATTCTGACCACCATCACTGCACCATCAAGCTACAAAGGTGTAGACCTAAGACTATTATTATTGTTACCTTTATTATTATTACTACTATCATTATAAGACTCATATTATTGATGCGAATAACAATTTGATTTAAAAGATCATATGATTGATTTTAATTCTCCTAATTTATTTCTTTAATTCTCTTAATAATGTCATGGGTTTAGCATGCGTTTTATGCCTAATAAGTAACAAAGTTAAAAGAATCAAAATGCATGCTTAGGCTATGCTGTTCTATTACAGTGCGTGAAAGTGTGCACTGTCACTTTAAATCAGGCGGAGTCTGTAGACAGAGAATCTCCTCACTCGGACACGTCTTTTCTTTACAGATTGCCCCTTTGGCTGACTGATTATATGGGCGCTCTTATTTCAGTAGTTTAGTTAGTTCAGCTATCTCGCT
>NC_085859.1:33491876-33501876 GCF_034702125.1 Engraulis encrasicolus | reverse complement strand
TGACTAAAAATGGACTAAGACTAAAATTGATTTTCGTCATTTAGACTAAGACTAAGACTAAATTGGGAAGGCAATGACTAAAATATGACTAAGACTAAAATTAATTTTCGTCATTGTGACTAAGACTACGACTAAATAAAAAAACCTGACAAAATTAACACTATGATGGTGGACAGTGTCTACTAAAAATCCCAGATGATGTTGGGGGACTTACCTTTTGCTCTTCCCCCTGGAATTTGCCCTTTTCTGAATAGGTTGACCTCTACCTGTAGTAACACAAAGAGGAGAAATTTAAACTCATACTCACACCACTGGATGTGTCAGAAAAGCAATGGTTCACTATCCAGGTATGATCTAATCTCTACTGCACTGAACTACAGAGGTGGACAAACTAAGTGGACAATCACCAGCTGAGTTGTGCTATTTACAAACAGTGGATCAACTGCAAAAAAATGTGTCCATCAATTAATTAGTTTCACTTCGGTAAGTATATAAAAAAAGCTGCTGCCAACTGGAATCTTTTTTTTATGAAGGAACCTCGTAATTAGAAAAGCATGAACCACCAAAGAAGTCTGATGACTACTCAAGCAAAAAGTTAAAAAAAAAAAAAAAACTGTGAAAAATATGCAGTGAAAATATGACCATTACATTTCAATAACACTGCAAACCCCCGTGACCAGTCTATTTGATAGGAACCACAACAAGGAACAGTGTTTCCCACAGAAATTTTGGAAACTATGGGGGCAGCCGGGGTTTACTTTGTCTGGGTGGGGGGGGGTGTCTTCTCACACGGGCCTTTTTTTGGGGGGGGGTGGGTTTGTATTCTTGCAGCGTAAATGCAAAAAACGGCAAAACAATGACTACAGTATGACATTGGCGCATGGAGAAACTGTAGGCCTGGGCCTATATTTCAGCCATTTATATTTTGAGAAATAAGGCTACATAACATTTTACCCATGACTTGTATAATAGTAGTACATTGTCATTGTCAAAAAATGCAGTACAGTGAATAATTTCTGTTTACAACACAGTTTCATTCGTCCCTCATGCAGGGGTCTGGGAAAACAATAAAACAAAATAGGAGCAGAGATAAGAATTTAAGAGCACTGTGAAATTGTTATAACGCATAGATAAAAAGGGTCTTATAGGGTAGGCTATGCCTTTTTCCCCCACACATATCTGTAGGCATACAAATTCTACATGAGGGGTGCTGGTCACAGGGCCAGTTTTTTCCAAATTCCTCCCATTAAAAGGGCTGAACAAACATATTACACATTTATGTCTATATTCACATTCATTACACACATTAATTTCTATATGCAGCCCGATGTCTCCTCTGCTGTGTCAATGAAGGTCTGTCACCAACTCATTACAACTGTAAAACAAAGCCTAGGGAGTGTTAGTAAACTCATCCCAACTGTCCCTTCTCTGAAGGTTTTTTTATATTGCTCCCAAACCCAAGTAAACTACAACAACTTGACTAGGCTTTTGATCTCTGTCTTTCAAGCACTTGTGGTTCTCTCTATAGCAGGGGTGCCCAACCTTTTTTTAACCAAGATCTACTTTTGAAGTTGATGGTCTGCCGTGATCTACCAAGTCAAATTTAAGGATGTCAGTATGAAAATTTAAGACCACCATTTATTAATCACCATTATTATGAACAAAATGTTTTTAGTAGGCTACTATGGCCGTATCTTTTCAGTGTGTTTTTAAAGTGTGTTGAATAGCCTATCTTTACAAAGCAATGCAGCACTGATAGTATGCAGAGATAATTTCAGTCATACACAAGTCATAAACAACTGAAACAATTTCAAAATGATAAACATTTGGAATATAAAAGGCACATAGGCCCTATTTCTAAAATATGATGAAGCATTATCATGCCTTCAGTGCTACAAATTAAAAAGGGCTCAGAAATTCACCATTTGTTATGGGTAAGTAGTAGGCTACTATGAGAGAGAGAGAGAGAGAGAGAGAGAGAGAGAGAGAGAGAGAGAGCAACGAGAGAACTCATTGGATTGGTTAACACCCCTGTTAAGAGTGACTTCTTCTATGAAGGGTTTTTTTTCAGCTCTCTGGGACAGTAGCACAGCAAAGGCTTTCTATTGTGAGTTTGGCCAATCGTTTTGTCCACAACTGAAGCAATAAACAGCACAAATTGAAGTGAATTCCATACATGTCAACAACTAACATTTCCCTTACACGCGGCACGCGATGTAAACGCAGTTAGCGATGATGCATGAGACTAGCGATTTGAACGAAGATCCTCGCATATCGGCGTGTCATAACGCATCGTTGCGCACATGTTCTGTTACTCACCCGATGTTACACGTGTGCACACATGAATCAACTGTAATACCCTTACGGTCACTTCCTAATGCTTTCCCCTCATTCTGTGTTACCGTGGGACTACTTATCTAACCAATACAAAGTCTATAGGATGTATTTAGGCTACTCCAGGAGGAAAATGCGAAGGAAATTCAAAATCGTAATTCAAATCGTGTTTAACAAAAACCGATATAGTTTAAAAAAAAAAAAAAAAAAAAAGTAAAATTTTTTTTTATTTTTTTTTACATTTTCGTAAACTATGGCGGCCAAATTTAAACTATGGCGGGCCGCCATAGTTTCCTCAATGTATGGGAAACACTGAGGAAAAAGAGCAGTACAGTACATTGTGAGCCGACGGATAAACCCCCCGAGTGTATACGGCACACGCCTGCGGGCGGGCATGAAGAGAATGTGCGCAAGGCCATTTCACACACACAAATGCTGAGTCAATGCTTTTTCACAGGACACTTTTAAAAATACAGTATATACAGGACCACATAGGAATGTGTACAGATAGTCACAGACACAGACACAGACACAGACACAGACACGCGCACACACACACACACGCACACACACAAGCGTACCCCCACACGCGTAAGCGCAGACGGACAGACGCATGCACACACACACCTTGGGGCTGGTTAGTGAAGGGTGCGGTGCCTTGTGTGCAGGAGGTGGTGATGCTTGTGGTGGTAGTGATGGTAGGGTCTCCTCCTCGCAGCTCCTCCAGTGCCTCGCGGTTCAGACACTCGTCCACGTGCCGGTTGAAGACGGCCAGGTCTCGCGTGCTCTGCGGCAGACAGCACACAGGGCACGTCAGGGTCATTGGGTCATTGTCATCGTCACCGTGATCTGCACAGGTAGGCACAGGAAGCAGGCCAGGGACACTAGTGGGGTCAAGGGCCAAGGAGGTATTGTCCGAGAGCTCCGATCTGGATGTAACGCTAACCCGCTCTCCCTCATTCTCGCTAGTTTGCAAATGCAAAACAGCTTCATCACTGACAACGTTAAGCGTCACCGGTGGAGCCATGTTGTTGGCATCTGGCTGTGAGGGACATTGCGGATGTGTTGCTGCCCGAACTCGACTCTCTTCGTTGGGATGGTCCTCCACCACGCTCGTCATGACATGGTCCTCAGGCTGGCTAGCGGGGCTGCTGCTCAGACAGGCGTCGATGTGCTGGTTAAAGACTTCCAGGTCCGTGGTGTGCATGGTTCGAAAGCACACCGGGCAGGTGAGGCTCTGGATGGAGGTGGGTGGTGGTGGTGGGGCGAAGGCGGGGGTGGGGGTGGGGATGGGGCGGACGAACGCGGCCACTGACGCCGACGTGCAAGGCGGAGAGTCCGACACGATGAGGTCACTGGCCCACGCAGAGGAACGTCCAGTCGCGGTGGACATACTCGAAGCTGCCGTGGTTGAAGACGATGATGTGACGTTGACGTTTACACAGGCGTCGTCACATTCGGCCTTTGTAGTTGTGCGACTGGACTGGACAGTGTCCGTTTCTAAGTGTCCTAACCCGCAGAGCGATGCCACCGCGTCATGGTTGTTGTCATCGTCGTTGTTGTCATGTCTGTGGCTATCTGCCAATGTCACCGGCACCGACTCTGCTAACCCCGATGCCGCTGCAGTGCCTTGGTTTGTCTGCAGGTGGAGCCTCTGGGCCTTGGCCCGCTGGAAGAAGGACTGCTGAGGCTGTGGGTGGCTGCCGTTCGCAGCAGCAGTAGCAGCAGCGGCAGGCCTGGCTCTGGCCCAGGTGAGGGCCTGAGACGGCTCTGGTGGTGCTGGAGGAGCAGGCGCTAGAGGGGGAGCCTCGGTTGTGGTCATGGTGGTGGTGATGGAAGTCGTGGTAGTAGTGGCGGAAGTGTCCGCAGCGGTTTTTGGGGCTTTGGGTTTTGGCTCGCCGGCTTTGATGCTGTCACTTCCTGTTCCCGTTCCTGTTCCTCCTGTTCCACTTCCTTTTCCTCCTGACTGCAGGAATCCCATGATGCTTTTCTGCTGGGCGCGCTTGTCGTCTGCCCCAACAAAGCCAGAAACGCGCACACCTGCCAAAAAAAAGAAACGTAAAAAAATTAGCAACACTCCAGCAGAAACACAAACACACACACACACACTTTCTCTCTCACTCTTTCTTTCTTCCTTTCTTTCTTTCTCGAACACACACACACACACACACACACACACACACACACACACACACACACACACACACACACACACACACACACACACACACACACACACACACACACACACACACACACACACACACACACACACACACACACACACACACACACACAGCAAAACAACACGTTTCTCCAGGTTAACAAGAAAGATTTAGACTGCTAAGTCACAAGCCTTAAAGTCTGAAATCCATCACCATCACCGACACGAAGTTTGCAACTTGGACAAAGGCAAGGGGTGGTGGGTTGGGGTGGGGGCAAAGCAAGATGGATAACAAAGCATGCAGCCAAGCAAAGCTAGATTCAGCAGTAGCCACTAAAGATGGAACATTTTGAAAAGGGGCTCAGGCTTCAGTTCAGTAACTCTCCAGTAAATTAAGCACCATATTTATCAGGAGCTCCCCCTGCATATCAGGAGGCCCTTTTCCTGCATTGTACAATTGTTTTCCATTCTATTCAAGCCCTTGCGGACACGTACACAGACACACAGACACACAGACACACAGACACACACACACACACACACAAACACACACACACACAAACAAACACAAACACACACAAACACACACACACACACACCCCTCCACTTTAATATCTTTGAGGGGCCCTCCTATTGACTTATCATTCATATTAACCCTGACAATAGCTAAAGAATGCTAAACTGTACCCAAACTAAACCAATCCCTAACCATGTTTTTACACTTTTACTTTTACCAGTGACAACAAAACTACCCCAGCAAAAGGGGTCAAAACATGCAGGGTCCAGGGCCCCACATGGAGCGAGGGCCCCACCTTGTTGGTGTGCTCCAATAGCAGTGGCCTCACGAAGGTAGATTGGTGCAGTACACACACACACACACACACACACACACACACACACACACACACACACACACACACACACACACACACACACACACACACACACACACACACACACACACACACACACACACACACACACACACACACACACACGTCACACTCACACTCACACTCACACTCACACTCACACTCACACTCACAAAGTCTATACGAAACCCGATCACTAATGGAGTCATCAAAGATTCCTACCGATGCGGAAAGGCACATCAGTGTTCAATAAGTGTATAATTAACTCGTCCATACTACAGCTATTATGGATACTACGTATGCGCATTTATTTATATAAATACGGATAATTATAATTTACTTCTCAGACTAATTACACAGTGTTGGCCTAGCGCTGCATCAGAAACTGCCTGTTTGGAATGAAAAGAGGCTTCCAGTAGAGAATTAGCCCTGGTTAGTTGAGGAGGTTTGGGGATTTTTTTTTTTGGTTAAACATTACAATCTTTTGCAACGTTTCGCATTAGTGCTGTGACGATGTTATGTTTAACAGATCAAGTGCTCAGCTTGAGCACATCCGTTTGAAACTGCAAGTGAGTGGACTCGTGAATTCACTTTTAGATTGTTCAGTTCTACTCTATGTTAGTTTACTTCTCATTTGCAATAAGAGAGTATTTGAATATAATAGAAGTCGTTCAAATCAAAGGCAACAAACAATTAGAGATGGCAACCTGGCCAAAGCTAGAAGCATCAGCAAGACAAACACACTGCTGATGGACAAACGGACAAACAGACAGACACACAATTATTTCATTATATGCAATCACTGTCAGAGCTGTGTACTTTCTGAACTCCATTACCCATAAGCCTCAGCCTGAGGGGCTCTGGCTTGACAGTGTCCACCTCCACCCTGAGCAGGTCCTTAGCGGCAGCGAACAGCTCGTCAGCGCTGGAGACGGCACACTGCAGCGTGTAGGCCCGCGTCTTCACCTCGAAGATCACGTTCTTCAGCTTCAGGGTCACTGTCTTGCCCTGGGCGGACAAAAGGGACACACACACGCACACGTTGACAAAGATGAAAGAGGTAACACAGAAATACATATACACACACACACACGAAATAGGTAACACACAAATACAAACAAAACACACACACAGTAATCAGGGAATAGTGCCCAGAGAGTACATCTGGCTCCTGTCAGCCCACCCCCACACTGCACTGATGCTAACCATCAGGGACTCTGTCACCAGCAGCAGCAGCACCCAGCCAGCTCTCTCTCTCTCTCTCTCTCTCTCTCTCTCTCTCTCTCTCTCTCTCTCTCTCTCTCTCTCTCTCTCTCTCTCTCTCTCTCCTCTCTCTCTCTCTCTCTTCTCTCTCTCTCTCTCTCTCTCTTCTCTCTCTCTCTCTCTCTCTCTCTCTCTCTCTCTCTCTCTCTCTCTCTCTCTCTCTCTCTCTCTCTCTCCCTCTCCCTCTCCCTCTCCCTCTCCCTCTCCCTCCGCTCCACCCTGCTGTGTTTGCCTCCCAGGCCTGTTCGTGCCGTGCCGTGCCGTGGCGGTGAGGGGGCGGCTCAGCTCGGCTCTTCGTCACGACTCCAAAAGAGCCACAGCCAGAGAGCAGCGAGTGACACTGGCAAACCCAACGCAGCACAGCACACATCACATCAGCCTGAGGTACAGCCAGTCAAAGAGCAAATTCCTGTGCAACTCAGATGCAGTCACCGCTTCACACTTCATTTACCCATGCATGTATGCAGACATACTTTACAACAACAACAGCCATATATACTGAACATACGTGTCGATCTCTGGATTTCTCTCACCCACCGCACGCAAGCACACACACACACACACACACACACACACACACACACACACACACACACACACACACACACACACACACACACACACACACACACACACACACACACACACACACACACACACACACACACACACACACACACACACACACACACACACACACAAGACATTCTCCTGAGCTGTGTGCGAAATACCAATACCAAAATCAAAATATCAAATCCAATACATAATGTCATAAACCTATTATCATAAAATCCAGTTTTACGCCTTGACAAAAATCTAAGCACCACAACTCTGGTTGAGTTGACGTACCTGAATCCGATAAATCCTGAGTGATGAATAATAAACTTGATAAAACATAAAAAAATTGAGTAATAATCTTTGTGAGATTAATAATTAGTGCTTCCTATAGTTGAAAACGACAGAGAATGTACATACCGTACATCTCAGCAGTACAGTGGAACACTGGATACAACTCAAAGAAAATGAAAAAAGGGTCATGACTAGTGCTCTCCCCCCATCCTCCTCCATGACTGAGGTAACCTGAGCATGGTACCGTCCCGCCGTACAGCTCCCTTTCGGGCGCCATTGTGGGCTGCCCCCTTGCAAGGGTGAGGCATAAATGCAATTTCGCTGTGTGCAGTGTTCACTTGTGTACTGTGGAGTGCTGTGTCACAATGACAATGGGAGTTGGAGTGTCCCAGTTGGACTTCCACTTCACTTTCACTTACATGTCAACATAGCATGTTTCAAACGCACAGAAGTTATTGTGGCGTATGCTACCCCAGCTCTGATCAATACGATGTACCCAGCCAGTGTGAAGTAGGTTCAAGTGCTTCAGTAGCGGTGTGTGGGTTAACCATCTTAGGCCACATCTGGCGATCAAGAAGGGGAGCAGGCAGGGGTACGTGCTAATTAAGCCATCAGCGTAGTGCGCCGCTTAAGCTACCCGGCAAATTACCCGCTTGCTCCCCTCTGGAAGCACCCCCGTGACACCTACAGCACTTCAAAAGGAGCAAGCAGAGGAAGCAGATGTACAGGGGCAGCACCACAGGCAGGAGGAGGAAGAGGAAGATGAGGAGGAGGAGGAAGAAGAGGAGGAAGATGATGATGAAGAGGGGGAAGATGATGAGGAGCAGGGGGAGGATGAGGAGGAGGAAGAGGGGAGCAGAGAGATTGCAATATTTTGTTGATGATAATAATACTCCAAGAATCTCTGAGGGGAGAAAGAGGAGGATGAAGAGGAAGATGATGAGGAGGAGGTGCGTGAGGAAGAGGAGGAGGATGAAGAGGAAGAAGAAGAGGAAGATGAGGAAGAAAAGGAGACATAGGAAAAGGAGGAGGAGGAAGAGGAAGAACCTGCTCGCTCTCATGAGCGAACCCCAAATAATATGCAGCCTCAAGGAACATTCCATTTGTTTTTCTATTATTTCGTCAATATGTGTATGTAAATATGGGTATGTAGATGCGTGCAATATGCTGATCTGATTTTGCAGTGTGTATTATGTGTAGACACATTTAATTCAGGATCAAATCAAGCAACTCTACTGTAGACGTCCAAGATGGATGACTTTTGACTACCTGCAGTCCTCTTCATCGTCTACCTACAGCCCAGCGAAAGGCTTCACAGAAGCAGTAGATGCACAGGGGCAAGACACCCTCATCTAGCGGCTTTAGTGACTTTTTGGTGCATCTGGCGCCTTTAAAAACGCGCAGATTCAATGACAAAATCATTGTTTTTCAACATAATTGTAACTGTGCAGCCGTCAGAAGCGTTTCCCACGGTTAAGCAGGGCTGCAGATTAGCTCTTATCTCTAAACAGTAGCTAGCACTGCCCATTTGTACTGTGAACGAAGGCATGGGGGCACGTTTTCTAGGGATCAGCGTGTCGTGCGTGACGTGTGACGTCATACATAACGTCATCTAGCGGCTTTTCAGTGAGCCAATAGCGACAAAACAAAATCTACTCTCAATACTAATGCACGCTAATATTCCTACTTTTCAACACATGTCCACTTTTTTTATTCAAATAGACCGAACACGACACGTCTATGATGAATGAATTCATGTGTAACGGATGCCAACTAGTTGAGTTCGGCGGTAAAACGTTAGTAAACCTCTCCTGCCAAAGGCTCACACAGACATGGTAGCACTGAGCTGGACCTTTAACTCAGCGCAGTATCGTGCTTTGGCTCCCAATTGCCCGAATTGGAGCAGTGACTGGTAGGTCGTGGGTTCGAGCCATCATCAGCCATCAACAGCATTACACCTACAGACAGTACTTCAAAAGGCATCAGAGATCCACCACCAGATGCACAGGAGCACACTACCACACCACCACAAACTGCACCACCTCCAACAGAAGGAGGAGGAGGAGACTGTGAGACTGTGCATCTCCTCTAGCCTCCAAGCTGAGTGTTGCAGTGGTGGTATGTGTAGTGAAAGACAGCTGACTGAAGCCAAGCTCAGGGCTGTATTCATTCCTATGGGATGTAAGTGATAGTGGCTAAGTAAAGAGAAGACCAGTGACAACATAATGCAACAAAACAAATGAATAAGGAAATTAGAAAAGCGCTGAGAGAGCGCACCTCCGCCCTTTGGTGGACAGAAAACACACGCACCACGAATGTACAAAAAAACAATTGTACACACAACTTGAACAAACACATACAGTAACCACCTTGGTGGAAGCACTAAAAATACTAGAAAAAATACTAGAAAAAATATAAATAAAAAAGTAGAGTATTTCGCCCAGTGAAGGAAACAACAGCATTGCCTCTTTTCCTCTGCCTGTTTTCCGGTAGGCCTACAGCTCGACTTGGCTGCCAC
>NC_085859.1:33451876-33486876 GCF_034702125.1 Engraulis encrasicolus | reverse complement strand
TGCGGAAGCGCATCTCTCTCACGGCCTCCTCAGCACAGATCCCAAACACCACTGCAGTGCCACCGGGCTGCTCCGGGGACTTCCCCAGCTCAATAGGACTGTCATCGAACAGGACAGGAGACAACTCGGCCACCTCTGAGGGAGTTGGGGACACCAGCGCCTCATCCTTGCCACCTTAATCAAGAATCAAGAGCTTTTTATTGTCATTGACAAAATAAATTTGACAACGAAAATTGCGTTTGGAGTTCACTGTACACACACGCAGGCACGCTGCGTCACAGAGAAGAATCAGAGGCAGAGACACAATCAGAAAAGCTTTGTAAAGAATAGAGAGTTGGCCTGCACAACTTAAAGTTTAGCAGGGGGCAGGCGTTTGAGGAACACTGCAACAGCGCTACAGTTACAACCCGAAATAAATCTAATTAGTCTAAAGACTAATTAAATGGTTTGGTTTGACTGTAATTGCAGCAGTGTTTGGCTGTTCCATTCTCAGTATGAAGGTATAAATATACCAGTAGGTGGGTGGCTTGTAAAATGTTTCTCTGTTGATGCTCCACCAAGGTGCTAATGAGAGAGACTGGGTTTCATTTACTTAAATCCACACTGCCCAAGCACCTCAGCACAAAAACACACCCTTTTATTGTGTGAAACTGTCATTGCCAAGCTTTAAAACAAGACTTTTCACAGAAACACCAGCCAAATATTTTGGATGCAGACCAAATCACACACATAACAGGTGAAACAAAGATTCTAATTCACATGCCGCCTCTCTTTGCTATTGACACTTTATTCTATTGCCAAAAAAAAACAGGGAAGAGAATTTTTGTTTCTACTTAAAGGGACACTGTGTGAGATTTTTAGTTGTTTATTTCCAGAATTCATGCTGCCCACTCACTAATGTTACCTTTTTCATGAAAGGTTACCACCACCATCAAATTTTAAGTATTCATTATGACTGGAAAAATTACACTTTTCATACATGAAAAGGGGGATCTTCTCCATGGTCCGCCATTTCGAATTTCCAAAAATAGCCATTTTTAGCTGCAAAAATGACTGTACTTGGACCATACTAGAAAATATTTGTTTATTACTTAGTAAACTTTCATGTAAAGAACAAATTTGGCAATAGGCAGCCCAGTTTCAATGAGCAGCATAGTTGCAGTACCTTTTTTGACCATTTCCTGCACAGTGTCCCTTTAAAAGTATGGTGTGTTCTAAATTAAGTTTGAAGCTCTCGATGTGTAATAATGGCAATAATCAAGTTTGCAACAGAAGGTTTACTAATTTCATATTGAGACATAAGACAAGACTTCTAAGGGGTGCTGTGGTACATCATGCTAATGTATCTATCCATACACAGCCTGTATACATGCAGAGTTGACCAAGTTTCGACCGGCTAAGGTAGGTCATTTCCCAACTCTAACCCATCTATATCCCTCACACATTTACTGTAGTATTTCATTAAGATTCCCCTTAACTGATGGACACACCAGCAACTCTTCCCAACAAGACACCATCATCATACAAGACAACATAGTGTATATTTAAAAGGAGGAAAAGAATAAATTGTTTTCTTGGGAGTCCATAACCTCCTTCTTCACCATCCTGTCCACTAGAGGCTCAAAAGGCTATCCACTACCCGTACTAAAAAACAGGGCAGCCGTGGCCTAGTGGTTAGAGAGTTGGTCTTTCAATCTAGGGGTTGCCGGTTCGAATCCCCCCTGACCTCTCCCTACATCTCCATCCATGGCTGAAGTGCCCTTGAGCAAGGCACCTAACCCCACATTGCTCCAGGGACTGTAACCAATACCCTGAAAAATAATAACTGTAAGTCGCTTTGAATAAATGAAAGCGTCAGCTAAGTGTAATGTAAATTATACTTGCAATGTGGGTCAATTAACCGACACAACACAAGTCAACCTTTTGTAACACTGCTATTCTTGTACTACTTAATTCTATGTTGGTCAGGACCTTCAGTCTTGCTGGAGCTGGTGTAGTGGGTCATCCTGCTCTCTGGCCAGCAGAGTCTCTGCTCCAGGTGATCTGTTATGTCCAGGTAAGCCTCATCCAAACTCAAGGGCAGAAAGTTTGGGTCGTAGTCTGCAAACACCTCACGCACCTTTAACGGAAATAGTACCCAAACCGAGAATGGATTTGTTATGTTCCCCATATCTCAACTCACAGATGCAAATATGCAAATACATACATTGCATAAAACAAAAATATTTAGAAGCAAGACTCCACTTCAAATAAACATTTCAAAACAAGGCATAATAAAACAATAACTATTTCTTGATGGTTGTCAGTCACCTGTGCGCTGACAGCTCGATACTTGTCAAAGTTGGTGGGCATGATGACCAGGTGTGGACAGAGCTTCTTGGCGATGAAGCCTGGCATGGCGGCCCGCACCCCAAACCTTCTGGCATGGTAGTTGGAGGTGGACTGCAACACACATGAAGACACAATATACTATAATGTACGTATAGTACCAGTGGCTAACTGGTCTCATAGAACTCAATGTTAACTGCTAGCTTGGAGGTAAAATTTGCACTGCCATACCCAGAGAATGGTTGAATGTATAGGAGAACGGTAAAAACCCATTATTTAACTCAAGGGGAGGTGTAAAATAAGCTTATTTCCAAAAATGGGACAGTTAGTATCACTTTAACCTCTCATCACCATCACCATCACCAGTGTGTGTGTGTGTGTGTGTGAGAGTGCGTGTGTATGTATTTTTTTAGTTCTAATCTTCTATGCAATGTCAGCTATAAAGAAGAATTTGACAAAATAATGTGCACTTGACATGACTTGACTAATGACTGCTCACCAGCATGCTCATGGATCCCACAGCCATGGGCTTGTCCTTCAGCTCCGGACAGTCCCTCATCTCCACCGCCGCGTAGAAGGCATCCATGTCCACATGGACGATCACACGGTTGAGGTTGCGTCTTCTCTCTAGCTCAGACCTCATCTTGTCCACCTGTAAGAATGCCACTCCTGTTGGTATCAACTTTAACTTGACTTAGTAAGCTCATAGTGGGGGAGTTCATAATACTGATAGGCTAGTTGATGGGGTACTATGTAGTAGAGGTGTATTAAGTATACAGTATAAAGGAGGAGAAGTACTCATGCAGTACATGATAATTGCATAGTACATCTAATGTAGGACTAATGCTATTCAGAGAAAGAGAGAGAGAGGGAGAGAGATGGAGAGAGAGAGAGAGAGAGAGAGATTCACTCTCTCGCGTGAATCCCGGACAATTGGCGCATTCTTGGCAGCCTCCACAGGTGGTGTTTGAATGTGAGAATGTGCATGTGTGTGTGCGCATTGTATGCACTTCGACTTAACTGTATAGTTGTGATATTCTGCAATATAAATACACTGATGAACACAATTGATGAATTCATTAATTGATTTATTGACTGATTGATTGATTGATTGATATTACACCGATTATTCCACGGTGCCTAATAATTGTATTACCTAATAATTACCTAATGATGGTCTACATCTACTTCTATACAACTTTGCTTTGTAGTGTCCGGTACTTAATGAGGGCACGGTGGCGCATCTCTACTACACCAGACAGTGGTGATGAGGTTATACTGCTGTGAGATACCTGAGCTTGTGCCTTCAACAGATGCTGATCAGTAATCCTTGCTTTTTCCTCCATCATCTTCTCAATGCGCTGGTTCATCTGCCGCTCCTTTTTCAGCTCACTCTCATAGAACTTGGAGCCCTAATCAAAATGGAAATGGGACTATTGTTATTATCAGCACTTGCAACATTTTACACTGCATTTCTATTCCATTGCATTAACCTCCACAGCTTAGTTACAGTATTTCACGGGGTGTTGGTAGAAGTCCTTGGAGCATTGTGAGGTTAGGTGCCTTGCTGAAGGGCCTTTCAGCCATGGAGTGAGTTAGGGAGTGGAAGGGTGGCATTTGACCCTTTAATCAACCCTGATCAACTCTCTGATCCCTAAAACCCATCTTCTCAACCATTATTAGGCGACTGCGGCAGGGATGACACCCTGGCCAACACAAGATACATCTGTGTGTGTTTTGACGCCCCCTGCAGACGACCCAGACACATGGCGGACAGACACACACAGACACAGACACTGAGACCCCATGGGATCATGTAAAAATAAGACATCAAGCAATGCACACGTATTGTCCTTATGCTATTCCATGGAAATACTGTGCGTTTTACTATTTTACCTTCGAAGTTTCAAGGATGATCTTGTTGATTTTCTCCCTGTCAAGTCCCTCCATCCCTGCTTTGTTGTCGTTGAGTCCCATCCTCGACACGAGCCCCTTCTCAGCGGCAGCAGCAGCAGTCGAGGTCGGGGCAAGCCCGGGCACGTCTCTTGCCTGCTCGTCCATGTCTATTTAAAATGCTTCTGTATAGCAGGTAATAATGTCTAATAGAGACAGACAGATTCTGTCTTTACTTCACATATGATATGACCTAGTTGATAATGATGATGGGTCCATGTCCTCTTCATCACCAAATGACAACAATGCCTACATTCCCAGAAGTAGACCTTTGACTGAAAGTGGTCATCCGCTAAATAGCCCCACTCGAGATCTTCATCAGTCGGTATGACGAGGTCTTGAAACACACCATACGCCCATTCGTCGATGATCAAGTGTCTTTGGTTCAAAAAAGAGAAAGTGCGTAACAGCTATAGGCTAACCTGCTAACAGCATAATTTGACATTAGCTTGACATGATGTCCATCTCCACATATGACTCCAATCTTGGCTCGACGGTAGAACTGTACTGGAGAAAGGATGTCTAAAGGCTTCACAGCTGACACATAGAGTTAAGTGGCATAATTTAACTCTAATTTAACGCACTGGGAGCCACTTCACCTCTTCTTCTACATTGAACTACCGCTGCCTGGGTTTTGTTGACATTTCCGCGCCATGTTCAAACTCTCTTTGGACATGTTCAATACGATTGGACTACCGAAGGCGGAAGTAAACTTCAGAAAACCGCCGGCTTTAATAACGTACGTCATTGGCTTTAATGAATGAGCGCACACACCACACAATCTTAATGTTGTATACCGTATCTTCGTATAGTAGGCCAAGAGACTCTCAAATCATTGCAGACAGCAATGGTGTGTTGTTACGCACGCGTGTGTCGCTATGCTGAATGCAGGCAGGATGAACATAGCCTACGATTAATAAAACAGACGTTGCTGCCCCCTATCCGTCTTGTGCCACATTACATTCCCAGCTGACACGAAGTCAACTACAACAGAACGAATTAAAAAGTTTACCTAGGCCTACAGCATTTCTTCGAGCCATTTAACGAATGAGAAAGCCCACTCGGGATGCGATTCAGTGGGCCTCTCAGCAGAAGTTCCTTCCCACATTCATGAATTCTTTGACATTCTCTTTGACATTCTCATCTTCTGAAGGAAGCCTTACAGCAACATGCTTTTTACAGCACGCCTTCAGAGGATAATGCAAAAACACACCAAGGCTAGCTAAACCTAGTCTGTAGTAGGGCCTAGGCCTAAGTGGTGTTGTGGTCAGGACTGAGGTCTGCCTTTTATTTATTTATATATTTGTTTGTTTGTTTGTTTGTTTGTTTGTTTAGGGGATAATGGGGTTGGTTGTAACAAGTTGGTTGTGTCACACACTCGTCATATCTCAGCCTCTAAAGGTCGCTGATCAAAACCGTTAACACAGAAATGTTTATAATTATAATGTCACTAGTGTCACAGGACTACTTTGATAGTGGAGGTAAAAACAGTAGGCCTATAACCTTGAGGTGAGACAACATAATGTGTTTTGGAAAATTAAAATGTGTCTAATTTCCTTCTCACTCAATGCACTATTATGGGCGGACATAATAAGTAAGACCATTCTAAAGTGTAAAGAGTAGGCCTAAGCTACAATTTTGTTACCTACGGCCGTGTCTCAAATGCCGCACTTGTGCACTTCTGGCACTGCATAGGGCGCTCACGCTGAAAATTTCAGTTGAGCCAGTGGGGTCATCCCTATGTTCCCCGGGTCCTATGTTCCCCACTGCTTCAAAGTAGACTGCTGCCACATGGCAAAGTGCAGGTTGCTTTTGCAACTGTGACAGGTTAAGTTTAGGGATAGTTTTGGTCAGGGCACAAATTGAAAACTCAGAAACATTGCATTACGACAGGTTAGGTTTAGGGATGGTTTTGGGAAGGGTACAATTTGAAAACTCAGACACATAATATGCGGGGAAACTTTTTTCAAAAAAGGGTTCTATGTTCCCTGCTGCTTCCAAGTAGACTGCTGTCGCATGCAAAGCACAGGTTGTTGCCCCTCTGACAGGTTAGGTTTAGGGATAGTTTTGATCAGGGCACAATTTGAGAACTTGGAAACATACAATGCAGGGAACATACAGTAGAACCCTTTTTTAGAAAAAGGGTCCTATGTTCCCTGCTCCTACAAAGACAGGGGAACATAGGACCCGGGGAACATAGGACCCAGGGAACATAGGTACGCTCCTGAGCCAGTGCACTGAAAGTGCCCGGATGATCCCCTAACATGGAAAAATGCAGTGCTTGAATGATGGACACTGCACGCACGGCGGCCATGTTGACAATGACACGGAGGAAATGTGGCATTCAGTTCAGTAGAAGAGTTTGGTCAACAGTCTCCTAATTCTGTATGTGATGTTGATGGGACACCAACCTTTTCATGCCAACCAAAGTATTGTATGTGTGATTGTTGTCCTTTGGGGTGAAGGACATGGAAATACAAGCACCAGATGCTGTGCATTGTAAACAGTCAGCCGTCACTTCCAGCGAGGGCGCAGTGCATAGTGCTCACATTTTTGCGTGACACTATGCACTTAAGACCTCAGTGCACTGTGTGCACTGTGCACTGACTGTCAACTAGGGCAATCCATGCTTGCCTGGCTCCTGCCCGACCTGTAGTTCCGCGCAGCTTTGTGAGATCCACTACTAGGTCTGGGAGAATGTAGCAGGATTCCCTCCAGTCAAAAAATAATTGGAGCATTTATTGCTTCAATATCAACAAAAACTAGACTGCCTGTGCAGTCGCCTTCGACTGCTTAAGGTATATCCCCGAAACGCGACGCTTCCAGTCCCTAATCATTCCTACCACTCCCGTCCACCTTTTCATGAACGTTTATGATAAATACAAAATATAAAATAAATATATTTAATATCTATACATTTATCAATGACGTGCATAAGCTTAAAACCAAATGACTATTGTGAAAATGAAGATAAAAATGGGGCAAATGGTAACACTGTTTTAATGGTTCACTATTACAGTGGATATACCACATTAGGTACAGTGTAATAACCAGTGTAACAATATTTAATACCACGTCATACCAGTGTGACACCATGTACCAATTTTGTACTTATATCATGTAGGCTATTTGTGTGTAAGTGGTATTACATGGTATTGCATATTTGTACACTGGTATTACACTAGTATTACATGGTATTACATATTGTTACACTGGTTATTACACTGTACCTGGTATTGCCAATTTTTACACTGGTATTACACTAGTATTACATGGTATTAAATATTGTTACACTGGTTATTACACTGTAGGCCTACCTGATATGGTAGATTCACTGAAATGGTGAACCATTAAATTAAGGAGTTACCGGGCAAATCAATCCACCCAGTCAGAAGTTATGGGCCAAATACAAATTCCACCATTTTGAAAGTGTTGACCTCCAAACTCGAATCAGTTCATGAACCTACCCTGCAGCATTCACACACGAAATCTGGGACAAATCCATCCACCCGGTCAGAAGTAATGGGCCAAACAAAAATTCGGCCATCTTGAAATTGTTGACCTCCAAACTCGAATCAGTTCATGACCCTACCCTAGAACATTCACACACCAAATCTGGGACAAATCCATCCACCCGGTCAGAAGTTATGGACCAAACAAAAATTCGGCCATCTTGAATTCGGCCATCTTGAAAGTGTTAACCTCCAAACTGTAATCAGTTCATCAACCCACCCTAGAGCATTCACATACCAAATCTGGGACAAATCCATCCACCCGGTCAGAAGTTATGGACCAAACAAAAATTCGGCCATCTTGAATTCGGCCATCTTGAAAGTGTCAACCTCCAAACTCTAATCAGTTCATGAACCTGCCCTAGAGCATTCACACACCAAATCTGGGACAAATCCATCCACCCGGTCAGAAGTAATGGGCCAAACAAAAATTCGGCCATCTTGAATTCGGCCATCTTGAAATTGTTGACCTCCAAACTCGAATCAGTTCATGAACCTGCCCTAGAGCATTCACACACCAAATCTGGGACAAATCCAAACATCCGTTCAAAAGTTATCGCGTTAACACGAAAGACCTTACGCGGCGGCGGCGGACGCGGCGGACGCGGCGGCGGCGGTGCACGCAAAACCATTACATCCCCGACGCTCCGCGTTTCGGGGATATAATGATTTATGATGATCTCTAAACTGTCAATATAGTCTACAATACGTCCTGTGACTCCTCAATGTGAGCTGCCATTGAAATTGAAGCAATAAATGTTCCGATTATTACCAGGCTAGGTCCATGTGGGAGCTATAGCCTTCAAAAGAGTTAAACATGTCAGTTGAGGTTGGTTGTCAATATTCCTTAATTTTCTTTTAAAACGGCATACATTTTTTCAGATACATCATTGAAATAAGTAATGTTTTCATTCTTTTTTTAAACTATTGATCCTTAATAGTCAGACGTGTGTGTGTGTGTGTGTGTGTGTGTGTGTGTGTGTGTGTGTGTGTGTGTGTGTGTGTGTGTGTGTGTGTGTGTGTGTCAGGGCTTGACACTGGCACCTGCCAACCGGCCAAATGCTGGTAAAACTTGGCTGTGGCTGGTAACAATTTCAGTGTCACTAGCCAATTTGGCAGGTAGCTTATTCTATGGTATGACATATCAGAATAGCGTATATTCTGCACTTTGCCCCTTGTGAATCAGATCAAGACAAAGCTCAGTTTCTGTTTGTTTGTTGTATTTCCATATTTCCATATTCCATTCTTCTGTGGTTAGATGTACAGCGTCGTGATAAAAAAAACCAAAAACAATTGTAGCTGGATGGCTAGTGACTCGGGAAAACCACTAGCCACAATGGCCAGCAAGCGAAAAAGTTAATGTCAAGCCCTGGTGTGTGTGTGTGTGTGTGTGTGTGTGTGTGTGTGTGTGTGTGTGTGTGTGTGTGTGTGTGTGTGTGTGTGTGTGTGTGTGTGTGTGTGTGTGTGTGTGTGTGTGTGTGTGTGTGTGTGTGTGTGTGTGTGTGTCTGATTCTCAATATTCATTAGGCTACTGAGTGGAAGGGAGAATGCCCTTGCAAAACTTTAATTAATCCTTTTAAAAATATATATACTGTACATATTATTACTTTTTTGCCCCTTTATTATTAGTATTATTATTTTTCTTTACATTATATATCCAGAGCTATAGCACCAAACCTTGTCAACATCACATGTTAGCACCCTGACTTTATAATAGATCTGATAACATATCCTATAGAAGAACACTAGCCCTGTGAAAAGGGAGCTCTGAATCTCTTCATTTTATTTCATTTGATTATGGCCCCTTCTCTTTTTCTTTTCCCTTTTTTCTCTCTTGATGTCCCCCTTCTCTATTTATTTATTTATTTATTTATTTACTTATTCATTCATTCATTCATTCATTCATTCATTCATTCATTTTGTCTATTCTCACACTCTTTCTCCTGGCTCTACAGAGGTTACGCAGGTTGATGGACTGAACAACTTAATTGATGAGTAGAAGCACAGTGGGGATGAATTATGTTATGTTTTATGTTATGTTTGTGTCCCTTGTTTTGGATTGCTCTCGGGGGTAGGGTTGGGGGGAGGGGTTTCATTTCAACAACTACAGATTTGCACATTTTAGGGAAGAATAAATAAGAGTAGCCTATTTAAAAACGGGTTGAAATTCTACCTAAAAAGACAAATGGGAAATAGCCTTTCAATATCACACTGTTCACCGGGCTTACAGGGGCCTGTCCCACCCCTGAGTTTGGAGACTTGAACTCCACTTATCAGGGGTCGGCAGTAAGACCCTTTTCCTCTATATTTTAAAGAGGGACACCTTCGGTAACCATATGGAGGTTACATTAATTGGAAGTCCACTACTGGGGTTCGGGGAAAGGGTTTTGGGTAACGGGTACACATCTTGGTTGAAATCACTTATTTTATTATTATTTTTTATTTATTTATTTATTTATTCTTCTCCTCTTATTTCTCCTCCTTTTGTCTTGTCTTTTACTACTCCCTTTTATGCCTTTGTCAACCAAAAGGAAGAAAAATGGAAGGAAAAATAAAAAAAAAACCAATACCATGATTAGAATACTCTCTTTGAACACTAACGGGTTAAATAATCCCATTAAACGGAAACGTGTATTACAACAGGTAAAACATGAAAAAGCAGGAATTGCCTATCTCCAAGAAACCCATTTAAACAACACGGAACACACTAAGCTGGAGAAATTAGCTAAAGCCCATGTTTTTTACTCCTCACACACCACAGCTAAGAGAGGAGTAGCAATCCTCATTAAAAAGAACCTTGTATTTAATTTGGAAAAGTGTTTCAGAGATAAAGAAGGAAGATATGTAATAGTTATAGGGGAATTAGATCAGCAATGTATAACTTTGGTAAATGTTTATAACCCACCTGGTGCAGGAGACGAAATGTTACAAAAGATACTTAAATTGGTAATGATGGAAGCAAAAGGTGTGCTGTTAATGGGCGGGGACTTAAATTTAATTATGAATAAAATAGATACTCAAAGTACAGGCAAACACAAGGCAGCAAAAGCCACAGCCTTATTGAAAAAAGCTGAAATAGAAATAGGATTACTGGATGTCTGGAGAACCCTGCATCCTCAAGAGAGAGGCTTTACCTTTTACTCAGACGCCCACAAAGTGTTTTCAAGACTAGATTACTATTTTATGTTTAAAGGAGACATTGCAAAAGTGTCTAGATGTGAAATATTACCGATCTGTACAACTGACCATGCCCCAGTAATAATAGAGCTACACTTAAATATAGAAAAAAAATAAAACTTCTTCGAGAATGAACAACTCATTATTAGAAGATCAGGCTTTCAAAGAAAAAATGAATAACAATATCAAATCCTTTTTTGAAATTAACGATAATGGGGAGGTGAGTAATACTATGGGAAGCAGCTTAAGCAACAATAAGAGGGGTGTCATGAGCTCGCTCCTTGGCATCCTTCTTTGAGCTCTTGGCTCTTATCTCTCTCTGTCTCTCTGTCTCTCTGTCTCTCTCTCTCTCTGTCTCTCTCTCTCTCTCTCTCTCTCTCTCTCTCTCTCTCTGACCCCGTCTCTCTGTCTGTCTCTCTCTCTCTCTCTCTCTGACCCGTCTCTCTCTCTCTCTCTCTCTGACCCTGTCTCTCTCTCTCTCTCTCTCTCTCTCTCTCTGACCCCGTCTCTCTGTCTGTCTGTCTCTCTCTCTCTCTCTGACCCCGTCTCTCTGTCTGTCTGTCTGTCTGTCTGTCTCTCTCTCTGTCTGTCTGTCTGTCTCTCTCTCTCTCTCTCTCTCTCTCTCTCTCTCTGTGTCAGTCTGGTCTGTCTCTGTCTGTCGTTTTGTGTGTCTGTCTATCTGGTTGTCTCTGTCTACCTAATTCCCTCTACCTGTTAACTACCTCTGCCACTCTACTCTCTGTTCGGTCTCTGCTCTGTCTGATTGTCCTCACCTGTCTCTACTCATTGTGTCTCGTTAACCTCCCAGCTGTATCCCATCTCCCTCGTGATTCCTCTGTGTATATCTAGTCCTGTCTTTGTGTTTGTCCTTGTCGGATCGTCTGCAAACCTTGCATGTTTCGTGTTTGTATCTGTCCACCTGAACCCCCTGTCTGTAATTCCGACCTTGAACCTGTTCCCGTACCCACACCTGTACCTGCACTTCCTCCTGGACCCGGACCCGAACCCGAACCCGATCTGCTGGACCTCCTGATCTTGACTCGGACCTGTCTACAACTCCTCTGATCTCCTGCCCCGGTAATTTTGACCTGTCTTCCGGTTCCTACTACGATTTCTGCTCTGCCCTTGACTGCACTACTGCTTCGGTTCATCTGTCCTGTTGTGTGTGTGCTTCCCCCAGGATTTCCAGCCACGAGCCCGGACCCTCCACCACCACCTAGAAGAGGTGCCGCTCAACCACTGGGGGACACGCACACACAGGCTCACGGACTTCATTCCCAACTCCCCTTTCCCTGTTCCTCAATAAAACTGTTGAACGTGACTCATTTGGGTCCTCGTCTGTCCTGGTTCATGACAAGGGGAAATCATAGCATACTCATCTTGGAAAAAGAAACAAAATGACAAAAATAGGAAAGAGTTAGAAACTAAGATCAAAGACCTGCAAAAAGAATATGAAAGGCTAAGAACAAAGGAATTAAGTAAACAACTAAATACAGTTAAAAAAGCATTAGAAGAAATAGATATTAAGGAGATAGAAAAAAATTAACAC
Organism: Engraulis encrasicolus; assembly: GCF_034702125.1. Classification (NCBI taxonomy): domain Eukaryota; kingdom Metazoa; phylum Chordata; class Actinopteri; order Clupeiformes; family Engraulidae; genus Engraulis; species Engraulis encrasicolus. The sequence continues at coordinate 33,474,357 of NC_085859.1, read as the reverse complement.
TAAGTAAACAATTTCTTTTTGATAACAGCCCTAAAGCATTGAAAACATTGTCATTTAAATTAAAGAAACAGCAAGAAAAAGCAACGATCGCTATGGTTAAAGACGTAAATGGCACCCTTCACAGGGGGAAATCAGGAATTGTGGCTTGCTTCAGGGAATTTTACCAACATTTATATACCCCAGAAAAACAAGTGAGTGATCTTGAAATCAGGAACTACCTAAAACATTTAGATCTCCCTCTAGTGACCCAGACACAAAACAACTATTTAGTACAACCAATAGTAGAGGAAGAGATAGTAAAGGCGATTAAGAAAAGCAAAACTGGTAAAAGCCCAGGTACTGATGGATTTACCTATGAATTCTTCAAAGCCTTCCAAAATGTATTAATACCAATCTTAAACAGGGTTTTCAATGACATTCTGGAGACTGGGCTGTGGCCAAAAACCTGGGGTACAACCATGATTTCAGTAATCCACAAAGAAGGGAAGGATCCAGCAAACTGCTCCTCATATAGACCAATATCATTATTAAATGTGGATCAAAAGTTATTTACAACAATTATGGCAAACAGACTTACAAACTTACTTCCTGACTTGATCAATCTTGATCAAACAGGATTTGTTAAAGATCGTCTACTAGGAGATAACATCAGAAGGACAATTAATATTATAGACTACACCCAAAGAACAAAAAATCAGATGCTAACACTAATGCTTGATGCTGAGAAGGCTTTTGACCGCTTACTGTGGCCTTTCTTAATTGGTGTATGTGAAAAATTCGGTTTTCATCATAAGTTCTTAAACTTGCTAAACGGGATGTATAACAACTCGACCGCCAGAGTAAGAGTAAATGGAACACTTTCTGAACTTTTCACGATTAAAAGGGGCACAAAACAAGGCGACCCACTATCGCCACAGTTATTCGCCTTATGTATTGAACCTCTCGCAGAAAAAATAAGAAAAAATATGCAGATAAAAGGAGTGGTCATGGAGGACATGGAGCACAAAATAGCACTGTATGCCGATGATGTGATTTTATATATGACAGATGTATGCAACTCATTACCAACATTAATGCAGGAAATAGGACAATATAGCTCCCTATCAGGATACAAACTAAATCTTAGCAAAACGGAAGCAATGGAGGTCGGTAGTAAACTAAGTTGCACATTTAAAAAACAATATGAGTTCAAGTGGGAGCTGACCAAGGTAAAGTACCTGGGAGTGAATATTCCTAACAATCTTGAAAATCTGTACGCCTGTAACTATGGGAAGCTAGAAAACACGATAAAAAATGACTTAAGTAGGTGGAAACTAATACCTTTTACATTATTAGAAAAAATTAGTATAATTAAAATGAATATCCTGTCACGTTTTCTGTTTCTGTTCCAAAATCTCCCACTCCTTGTACCAAACGCTTCCTTCAAACAGTGGGATAACCTACTAAGAAAATTTCTATGGAATGAAAAGAAACCAAGAGTAAAAATTAAAACTTTACAACAGCGCAAGGAAACGGGGGGTGTTGCACTGCCAAATTTTGCTAACTACTTCAACGCTGCACAGATAAAACCTATTCTAATCATGAACAACAAAAAGTGGAACCCAAAATGGAAAATTATGGAAGCCGACCTGGTAGGGCAATGTAATGCGTGGTTTCCAAAAACTAAAACTAAATTGCATAACTTCACTGCAAAACATACAGCAAAAATATGGAAAAGACTAAGTAGAGCAGTAAAGACCGATGATAAAGACTGGATATGCCTGAGAGATATACAACAAGATCCAGAGTTTCTCCCAAATAAAGAGGATAGAGGCTTCAATTTATGGGAAAGTAAAGGTCTCGTGCGATTCTATCAAATGTATGAAGAAAAAGGCTTTGATTCTTTTGAAAACATAGAAAGACGATATCAATTGCCTAGGAGCCACTTTTATAGATACTTGCAAGTAAGAAGTTATGTGAATAAAATATAAAGATTGTAACCTTAGCCGAGATCCACCCCTTCGTAAGAGAAATATTAAAAGTAATTGAAATCGGAAGTATAAAAAATGTAACTGGACAAATTTACAGGATACTCCAACAGAACGAAGGAAAAATAAATCATATAAAAGAGAAGTGGGAAGATGAATTGAAAACGGCAATTTCTGAAAAGGAGTGGGAACAAACCTTCAAAGATATTTATAACCATTCAAAATCCATATACTGGCAGGAATTTGCATGGAAAGTAAACATAAGGTACTTTAGAACACCATCAACAATAAAATACAAACAGTTTACTTCCAGTTGTTGGAGAAACTGTGGGAACAGTAATGCGGATCACACACACATTTTCTTTACATGCGAAAGATTAAAACCCTACTGGGAAAAGGTAATGGGGTCAATAAAGAATTTTTTGAGAACAGATGTCCCAATTCAGCAGCATAACATAATGCTTGGTATACTGCCTGATATAAGTATTGAACATATACATTTCTTTTGGGTTCTTAGAATCACTGCTTTGAAACAAATAACAAGGCACTGGAAGATACCAGACGCACCTAATGTCAAAAAATGGGTAGCCTCAGTTCACGACATGTATGAAATGGAGAAAGTGACTTACAGTATTATTAAAAAGGAAAAGGTTTTCGAGAAAAGATGGGAACTTTACCTGTTAAAGAAACAAGAGGTATTTGGGAAAGATATATGAAAACATGGGGAACGGGGTGGTGAAGTGTGAGGGTGAGTGTGAGGGGGTGAGTGAGAGTGAGAGTGAGAGTGAGAGTGAGAGTGAGAGTGAGAGTGTGGGTGTGTGTTTGTGGGTGGGTGGGGCGGGGGTTCTAGTGTAAAAGAGGTGACAAAGCCAATATAAGAATATGTATGAAAACCAAAGGCAAGGGATTTACTTTGTGTACTTTTTATTTATTTATTGAATCACTCTTCTTCTTTATCTATTTACTTTTTTATTTATTATTTAACTTCCTTTTAGGAACAGAAGTGTGGTAAAGAAGAAGTATTCCTTTGTTTCATTCCTTAGAGTGACGATGACTTAAAGTCGTTGTCATTGTTGTTGTTATGTGATGATTCAAGTTTTCTTTTTGTCTATTCTACTTTTTTTTTATTTTTTATTATTATATCTCTACACACAGGGTGTGATATAAAAAAATGGGAAAAAATGTGTGATATCCGTGAGATGTAACAACAGAAAATGCTAAATGAATACATTGTTTCACACAATAAAGTATTAAAAAAAAAAAGTAATGTTTGAAACGTTTGTATACAAAGTATAGGCTACTATTTATTTTACTATAGGCCTACCGAAAATTAATCACAGACTCCTGTATGGTCCATAGCAAAGCATAAAAGTAAGACAAAAAAATATATTTGAAAACATCACAATTTTAAAATAACAGTCGAGGGAGGTTGAGGTAGACAAAACAGTGCAAATAAACAATAATGCAGAGGATAGCAGCCCACCTTCGTGGCCTGGACACCATTGGATAGAATGCGGAGGATTTTCCATTGCCCCATTTGACCTGCATCTGTCTGGTAAATTGTACCAGTAGTCGTGTAGGCCTACTAGAACCCTGAGAATGACCTTTGGGAGTCCAAGTGAGCCACATTATTAACGTACACTTTACTTTACTGTTTGGCACCGTGTAGCTACATGATCGTCTATTATATGTAATCAAATGCATGCAATTAAAAACTAAATGTTGCCAACAATGTTGTTCTATCACTTAGCCTAGTAGTCATCATGCCCTACAGGGCTATTCAAATGGCAGCCCTGGGGCCAGTTGCGGCCCTTGGACAGCAAGGTTCTGGCCCCCCTCAAGCCCCTTGAAATACAGGATCGTTTTTTTTTGGAATTCAGAGATAAAAGTATGGGTTCCGTTGTCGTGCTGAAACTGGACACAGGACATTAAAATGTAGGAAATTACATCTAAGAAATGCAAACCTTTTCCACTTCAATGAAGTCTCCCATATTTTTTTCATTGACAGAATAGCCAACCATAAAACATACATATAGTTCGGCCCCTTTACTGGGAGGAATTTGAAAAACTGGCCCTTGTTGACATTTAATTGAATACCCCTGCCCTATGAAGATCCACATCTACAGAGGGGTTACACATTTGTAGTTAGTGTCTGGAGATGTCCACTAGAGGACGCCAATGTACACGTGACCGCATCTTCAAGAAGGCTTCCGAATGCAGACAGACAGATGGCATTCACCTCACTCATGAACATTGGTCACAGACACACTCATAGAAAAAACATAAAGGTTTGCTGCAATTATGAAGCAGCGTCACCTTTTGATGATAAGTGTCTTTGATCAATAGGCCCTATACCCGATATTGTTTTAATTATTGAAATATTGGTTTTGAAATGCATTTGGCAACTAAAATTTCCTTCATATTTATGTGTATGACACAGTGAGCACATCAAATCTATTGTAGGCTATGTATAGATAGGATGTACATTATTGTTTATTGGTTGTCACTCATTTTAAATCAGTTGAATTATTTTATGATGAACAATGTTCAATAGTACTCATTGTTTAATACATACATATATAAATAGATATGTAAATAAATATTCATTGCTAAATAGAAATCCATGGTTTCATGTAAATTGCTAAACTTATTGGGCTGGTGTTTTTTTTTCTTCAGACCATCCATTTACTGTATTGATACTGTGTCCTCTGATTGTGGTAGTAATTATATAGTATAGAGATAGTTATATAGATAGTTATATAGATATTATATAGTAATTCCAAACCTAACTTTGGCTTGAGTTTCATTTGAAGTGGATGGATCAATTTTTGTTAAATATTTTTTGGATAGTGTAACTATCAGTGCAGCTTCAACTCAGTGTTGTGACTTCTCTCTCTCTCTCTCTCTCTCTCTCTCTCTCTCTCTCTCTCTCTCTCTCTCTCTCTCTCTCTCTCTCTCTCTCTCTCTCTCTCTCTGTACTTTCAGGGATCATTTCTTTGGATTTTGACTTGGAAATGTGTTTCGAAAGTGTTACGACAGATGTTGAGAGATTTTGATAATGGCATTGTGGTCCTTGACCCCAATGATCCCTTTCCTGCATTAAAAATGTCCCTGAAAGATGATTGTGGTGGTAATCCCGAACAAAATGTCATGCTTTTTTATGAAGTCAGTGGAAAAATGATCTACAGAAACTGTGTTAAAGTACTGAATAGGAAATGGCTTGCTGATAGAATTGATATTCCTTGGCGAAATGTTCCTGCATTCCAATGTCTTGCTCCTGTATGGAGAACTCTGTATAAGCCGCCATTAACTAAGAAAATGGGTGACTTGCAATGGAGGGTTCTACATTGCATTGTGGCCACTAATTCTTTTATTTCTGTTATTAACCCAAATGTTGGCCCTACATGTCCCTTCTGTACTGAGAGAGAAACTGTGTTCCACGCGTTCTATTATTGTAATAGATTATGTGTTTTATTTGATCTCTTACAGTCTGTCTTTACGTCATTCCATGAGTACTTTTCAAGGGAGGTGTTCATTTTGGGGTTTAAGTACAGCAAACTTGATTGTTCAAAAGGAGAGTTGATCAACTTTGTTTTGGGTAACGCTAAAATGGCTGTCTATGTAAGCAGAAAAAACAAAATCGACCAAGACCTGGATTATAATGTACTGGACATATTTTTGAGACTTGTGAAATCCAGAATACAAATGGAGTTCTTATTTTACAGTTCTACAAAGGCTATTGATGTATTCGAAAGTGTTTGGTGTTATGGCAATGCCATTTGCTCTGTTGTAAACAATGAATTGGTGTTGTCACAATGGTTATCATGAATAACCTTGTTTTTTTATACTTTTTATTTTGGAATACTTTTAAACCTCCTGTAAGATAACTCATTGTTTTATAATAAAGTATTCCTAAAATCTCAAATCTCTCTCTCTCTCTCTCTCTCTCTCTCTCTCTCTCTCTCTCTCGCTCGCTCTCTCTCTCTGTCGCTCTCTCTCTCTCTCTCTCTCTCTCTCTCGCTCTCTCTCTCTCTCACACACACACACACACACACACACACACACACACACACACACAACACACACACACACACACACACACACACACACACACACACACACACACACACACACACACACACACACACACACACACACACAGCACAGGTTCATGTGTCCTTACAAGAGAGATTTTTGCCCCTGGTTAACCCCCGAGATTATTGTCGGAGCTCGACAGAAGTAGGGTTCCAATTAGTGCAAGAAATCAAGGCCCTTACTCCTCAGAAAGAAGGGAATGGCTGACGGGGAGAGGAGAGAGTGGACAGAGAGGTGGGCCTTGTTAGACTTTCGTAGACACTATCTATCTCCTCAGAGACACAGCAGTAGACTAACAACATTGTTGTTCCATTCTTGCTGGGAAGGCAATCAAACCATGGTGTATTGTAGTAGGTGAAACTATTATTTTGTTTTGTATGTCTCAAAAACGCAAGTGGTTCACTGAGTGAACTTGTAACTAGGTGAGTGCTGTGCGCCAATTAAAAGTTTCGGGGTTGTGTCATTTATATGCAAACAAGAAGAAAACATTCACGTTTATCTAGTAGTCAATAAATAAAAAGGTCTTGCAAATGAAACCTCAAATTTGAAATCTATAGAAATACTGTACACAAGACATGATTCATAATTACAGGGACACCTCTGACAACTTCAAACCTGACCAACTCTTATAGGCCTTCTCACAAAAACACATCAAACCATCTTTTGATCACCACATACTGAAAGCGGAACGAGTTAATAGGATGTCCTCTTTACCCCTCTTCACAGATGGAGCAGCATTGAAGAGATGACCATTCATTTGGATGAAAACACTTCGCCTAGACCACCAGGATCACCTCGCAAAGCTTTATACTGCACCAGGGAATGTACAGTACACTGGCAAAGTTCAAGGTATTTTCTTCTATATTTCTTAAGTTAGTATATCTACATTCATCAACTTGTAATGGTATGTACTTTCATTGCACATTCCTACCCTTAACCATAACCATGTGCACATACATGATGTGAAATGCTATTCCATCTTAAGATCTACTTAAAGGTGCACTTTGTAATATTTTTAGTACTTACTCATGCTGCCTATTCATAAATGTTACCTTTTTAACAAATGCTTCCATAAAGCATTTTAGCTGCAAAGCTTACTGTTGTTTTGGTCATAATAAATTCAAACAAACAAAATCAGTTTGTTACTTAGTAAGTATATACATGAAAACATCAATTTTGGCAATAAGCAGCTCAGTGTCAATGAGCAGCATAGTTGCAATAACTACTCTGGCCACCATCCTACACAGTGCACCTGTAAGAAGTGTGTTATGGACTGTACCTAGCCATACAGCAGCAGCAGTCAAAATGACAAACCTCCCCCAAGTTAAGCAGCTCCTCTCAATGTTCTCACTAACCCCACAGACCATTGGTTCAAAACACTTCAGTAATTCACTCGCCACTCTTTATTGGATAATACGCCATTGAGAATTACACTGCGTAGGAACTTGAAAGGACTTCGAACAATAAGGCAGACTTGAACTCTGCTACTCAACTGTCAGAAATACGGGGCTCGATGAGACCAGTGGTTAAAAATAAAATCAACAACAGCAAAATGATTGCCCTCTCCCCTCAAATGATCAGACTTCCAGAAAAGCAAAATGGGAAAGCGACCTGGTGCTTCACTCCGACATTGAGCCTTCAAGCACACCTGAAATCCTTTTGTGACTTTTTTTTTCAGTCAGCCATAACTGTTCCATGTATAGTCCCTACTATACCACATTTTCTACATTTGAAGGGTTTATTTGCAAAACGGTGTATCTCCTTTTTGTGGAATGTTGGGAAATTGACATTTTGTACCGGACATTCCATTGCATTGTATTGCAAAATGCTTTTTTAGGTTAAAATGCATGTTCCCAAAATATTTGAATGGCAACAATATAAAAGTTGATAGGACCTCTGGACAGTCATTTCCAATAATAAAAAGCAAAAGTCAAAAATGGTGGATACACCGTTTTGCAAATAACATTTTCCCTTTCTTTTTCTCTCCACCCTCTTGCGAACATACGCTGTACACATAGTGCACTTATACATACAGGGCTGCTGACAGATTTTGCTGGGCCCAGGACAAAGTCATCTGAATGGACCACCTATCCAATACATGCAGTGGAAACCCAGATTTGGGCCCCCTCAAATGACCCCTTTGTCCCCTCCTGTTTGCGTGCACGCATGCACCTGCATCATGCACTGTAATTTCAAGTATTTCATTTTCCACCCATTATGTCCAGTTTAAATGATGAAAATAATCGTACTGAATCTGCAGCAGCTAGACTTACTTTTTAACACTCACAGGTCACAAGCGTGAACTCTCTGTGGCTACGTTAGTCTAACTTAGACACTCATACACGCACACGCACACACACACGCACACACACACACACACACACACACACACACACACACACACACACACACACACACACACACACACACACACACACACACACACACACACACACACACACACACACACACACACACACTACATGCACGTGTACACAAACAGAATCGACTTCCAATGCCTTTAATGGAGCTCTCTATTTCATTAGAAATGGTATAATTGCATGTTGATCTGCCTGTCTGCATTGGTTTGTCTGCCATCTGTCTGTCTGTCTGCATCATGCTGTGCTGTGTCTCTCTATATGTACCTGTCTATAAGTCTGTGCATTTGTCTGTCTACCGTCTGTTTGCCTGCCCAGTGTCCACCCATATTCGTCTCGATTATTGTATGACCACTGACACAATTTTTTGTTTATTTGTTCAATCCCTCATATTAAAAATACTTGTCCTATGATGGGGGTGGTTGTGCAGCAATAAAGGCACAGATAGAGAAGATCATTGTACAGTACCTTAAGGAGCAAAAAAGGCACATTTCAGTTAGGGTACAGGACAGGTGTTTTACAATATCACATTATATATTTTAGAAGGCTGATGATTTCAAAAGAACACTTTAGTTGTTACATAGATGCTCTACAGAGGGTTGTGGCTCCTGGAACAAGCAGTTGTTACCACAGCGGTCCATCTCTCTTTGTGTAGGCCTATCCGAAAAAGAAAGAAAGCATAAAATGTCTGTCTTTTATCAAGACAATATTTAGGCTATTTACTTTTTGAAATGGTGTTTGTGTAATAGTGACATAGTAATCCGGAGCTTAGGGAAGATCTTCTCCATGCTCGTAATGACAGACGGATGTACAAAGGAAGCTAAGCTGTCTCGAGGACTTAATACATTTCAATACGCCCGCTGCTGGATAAGTGGCTTGTGTTTTGCAACACGTGCTGCCAAAGTTTGCCATACAGTCTTTGAATTTGTTTAACGTCCTGCGGACTTTTGTCTCAAAAGCATTCTTGTCATTAGTTGCTGTTAAAAGTTTTACAGATTTGTGCGGATTTTGTTTAGACAGAACCTGCAGAACTGCCTCATACTATGGTCATGTCTATTAAGTGCCTATATAACATGTAAATGGTGTAGCCTTGACCAAATGGGTCAGCCATGGCCTAATGGTTAGGGAGGAAGTGGACTGAAGATCCGAGGGTTGCGAGTTCGAATCCCACCCTTACCTCTCCGTACAACTCCATCCATGGCTTAAGTGCCCTTGAGCAAGGCATCTCATCCCACATTGCTCCAGGGACTGTAACTAGACTGTAGACTGTATCCTCTAAAATAACTGTAAGTCGATTGGGCATCAGCGAAGTGTAATGTAATGCTTTGTAAATATGCATCGTAACAGCCTATAGCGCAACAACAGCCAATAACATAATAACAGCCAATAATTAAATCATTTTAACAATGTATGTCCAATAGAAGGTGTCCAGATGACATGTTTAGCTGATCTCCTTACCCAGTGGGACATCCAGCAGGTACATACCCAGACCAGAGAGGGATGTCCCCCTGTAGATGTAGGGACAGGACAGAGCTAGCCTGATTATCATCGACGTTCAAATCTCTTCTAGACTTGGTCTGACCAAGAGCATAACAATTAGCATTTCTCAAAAGGCATTTCCTTAACGGCTTCCCTTGGTTTGCTTATGGTTGTTTGTTTACCGACAAAGTTGGAGGAGATCCCGTATTTTCGGGAACTCAGAAAGTACTTGCATTGCTCTTGACCTGACTAGTTACAATGCTGAAAGTGTTGCGTCACTAGGAGGGCACAGCCTGGCTAGGAGAGAGCTGCCAGCTAGCCTGGTATCACTATATCCTCATACTACCGTAATTTAATTTGTACCTGGCATTGTCAAATTGAAAAACGATTACTGGTGGAAGAGCTGAACTCTGTTGAAACTTGAAATGTGAATAATTTTTTTACCCAAGTGGTGATGTTTGGTCATAATGTTGAGAAAGACATGGCTGGTGGGAAGAGTGAGCTTTGTTGAAGTTTGAAGTACATGCGCATACCCCCTCTCCCTCGTCCCTCCACTGTTCACTGACTGGTCAGTGGGCCTGGGCCAGACAAAACGTGGAGGGAAATGTGAATTGACTGGCGGTTACGGATGGCAAGGCCAGGCTAGCTGCCTGCCCCCTTCCCCTCCTGGATGCGGTGGTGACTGGCAAAGCTGGAACATTAGGTCACTACGGTGGAAACTCTTGACAATGTCTTATACCGTATGTTTATGGTAGTTTAACTGCACATCGGAGACTTGTCAAACGCAATTTCAAACTTCTGTGTTCCTGTTACATGGATTTTTGACAATAAAGTACAGTTGACTTGACTTGACTTGAAAATACTAATACTAATTATTATTATTACTTTAAGAATAAAAATTTGATTACATAAAAAGACTGATACCAATAACTACGTACATGTCATTGATCATTACATCATTGCTAGACTTTATAAATGTGTGTGTGTACTGTGTACTAAGTTTGTGTTTCTGTGTGTGTGTGTGTGTGTGTGTGTGTGTGTGTGTGTGTGTGTGTGTGTGTGTGTGTGTGTGTGTGTGTGTGTGTGTGTGTGTGTGTGCGCGTGCGTGCGTGCGTGCGTGCGTGCGTGCGTGCGTGCGTGCGTGTGTGTGTGTTGTGTGTGTGTGTGTGTGTGTGTGTGTGTGTGTGTGTGCGTGTGTGTGGTGTGTGTGTGTGTGTGTGTGTGTGTGTGTGTGTGTGTGTGTGTGTGTGTGTATGTGAGAGTGAGTAATTGTGTCTGTGTTTGCATTGGTGTGTGTGTGTGTGTGTGTGCGTATGTGAGTGTGTGTGTTGCGAATGCATGTATGCGTGGGTAGTACTGGGTACGTGTCTGTTTACATTGGGTCATTGTGGAGTGAGTCTAAAAGTGGATTGACCTAAAATGATCATTGACTGATATGGTAAACCCCTCCTCTCCACCTCCTTTATTCTGATCGCTGTCTGCAACCTATGGCCTAAACCTTTTCCATCTCCCCAGTGTGGAAAAGGCCATCAGGGCTGGTCGAGGGGGGGAGGAGATGGCAATGAAACAACCTGTCATCTGCTCTCACCATAACCTCCATTGTGTAGTAGTGGCAGCGCGGCTGCTGACAAGCTTTTGCTGCGCCCAGAACAACGTCATCTTGAAAGGACACCCCCACCCAGTACATACAATTGAATGAGGACTCAATTCTGGGCCCCCTCTTCTCCCTGGGCCTGGGTCAACGGACCCGTTTCTCTCCCCCCCCACCACCACTGTCAACTTCCCTGACTGTCAAGCATGGACTGTGGGGTGGTGGGCCTGGCTGTGCTGGGGGAGTGGGGTACATTTGTAAGGCAAAACAAGAATACTACATGGAGTATGGTGGGGACAGAGGCGGACTTTCCATTAGGCAAACCTAGGCAATTGCCTAGGGCCTTGAACAAATCTACCCCCATAGGGGCACCCAACTGTTAAACCAGTCACGATAAACACACAAAAAAGTAGGCCTAATCGTAATTTGTCACTCACATAAAGAAATCGAACATGTATATGAGACAAAACACTAAAATAGCACCTTCGCTCCTTCCATGGCAATTGGTGGCGTGTTCAAAATGTGACTTTTGAGGGCCCCATGCTTATATTTTGCATAGGGCCCCAAAATGGCTAGATCCGCCCCTGGATGGGGGGAGCGTGGGTAGAGAGGGGTTCTGCCCTCCTACAGCTGTATTTGTTAGGCCGTCAGTGTCTGGTATAGAATGACACTGTGCTCTGACGAATTTGCATTCTAAATGTTTCATATCAAGCATAGGCATACATGCAGGCAGGGCCAGGTGTGTTTTTGGGATTTTAGCCGTTCAGTTATTTACATTGTAAAAAAAAGAAGAAAAAAAAACAGGTTAAAGAAAAACAAAAATTGCCGAATGGACTGACAAAAAAATGTGCATCATCTAATAGGGGAGCTTATGTCAGTATTACATGTAGTTTAGTGACAGATGGCCTTTCCCTGTTATGTGTACATACATATTTATGTCACTAACTAAAATGGTACACACACTGTCATTAACCTGATGGGAATTGTCAAACATGATAGCTATGTTGCCTACATGAAACCTGACATGGAAATGTGTGAGTGTCGTAGGTATATTGTGTTTCATAACCCACACAACTAGTTCCTCGCTCACAAGTGTGTGTCGTTCTGTCGCCCAAGACACTATGTGAGACATGCTATCAATGCAGCGTCTCGATTTTCAGCTCATGGTGTGTGTGTCAAATAAACAATGTGGCTATAGGCTAATTTTGAACTATATAGTTCAGCCGCAGAAATAAGAACAAAAAAATATGTTGCTTGTCCGGCACACACTTGCCCAAGGCTGACCTGTTTTTCAACCGACATACTTACTTTAAGCTCTTCTGACAAGCTTTGTGCCACAACGCCTCAACATTGATCAACAAATGATTTGTCGGACTTGATTGCATATTTGGTTGCTATGGTGCTGCTTGCCGTCATGGCAACCACCACAGGCCACTATATACGTATGGCAATACCTTTATGATGACTGACTGGGTGAGCAGGGAGACAGTGCTCTGTGTACACATGTATCACCCTTTGCCATATTGCATTAGGAGCCTTAATAGCTCGGAGCAAGAGGTTATTGGCCCCCAGCCCCTCCATTTACAACCTCCGTTTCTAATCTAATGCTCATGGATTAGAGAAATAAATCAACGCAAAATGGTACTAAGCCGTTTTAAGCAACGTGTGTAGGTGATATCTCGTATTTTGAAAACAAGAACACCAATACACATGCACCATTAGCCTATACCTAGACAGTGTTTCAGATTGATCCACCGAATAAGACATTTTACTAAACTGTTTTCTTATTCATTCAGCCATATTGAGTCATTTCTATCAGTGAGTATGCACACTTTGAATTCTATGTGTCAATTGTGTGTTTTTGCTCATTTGGAATACCATGCAAACCTTGACACAACTAAGAAAGGAATTAAAACAAATGACATTATACCCAGTATAGTCCCAAAATTCCCCAACCGAACAAAAATGAGATATAAAATAACACTCAAATAGCATCTTTTAGATCAGAGTTTCTCAACCTTTTTTTAGGCGAGGCACCCTTGCAATTCTTGAAAAATTTAAAGGCACCCTAAAACAACAAGCCGCAACATGGTATCACATCCGATACCATAAAAGCTTAGAAAAGTAACACATTTGGAGACGTTCGAAGTTGCAGCTGACTAGGGTGACCTATATTTACTTTATTGTGCGTAAATGGCAGATGAAACATTCTACTGACTAGCATTAACTTCAATTTAGACAAATATGTATTATATTACATAATTTATTTATCAGCCACGTTTCCGCGGCACCCCTGAGGGGGGCCTGTGGCACCCCTGTTGAGAAACACTGTTTTAAATAACCCATTGCATGCTTTCCACTGAAACTGCTTGAATACATCACACACCAACTCACAGTATGAGTGTAGTGCTAAGGATAGAAGTGTCAGGTCATTGTGTCTACTTTCAAACACAGGTCATGAGCTATGAACTAGATCTAATGAAAAATAATCCCTAGCTACAAAGCATCAGTCTCATACGCTCCACCTATTGTTATGAGGAATTTGGCCCCTCCTCCATCAGCACTGTCAGGGACGTGTAGATGCAAAACGCATGTCAGTCAGTAGAATTCCCTAACTGTTTGTTTTAGGAGCACTTCCTGCACTCAAAAAAAAAAAAATTGTTTGTGGAGCTCTTTGAATGGGAAAACTTGGGTAAAAGAAAAAGAATTCCAAGGCACTCTCATTTCACAAAACTTAAAAAACCTTTATTACATTGGCTTGGTTACGTTAACCCTAAATTCTTCTTTGTCTTGCATGTCATTCAGTTCAGGCACGGTACGCACAGCACTGTCTCAAAGCTTTTCTTTCTTCGAGAGTGTTTAACGCTTTCTAAAAAGCGTTCCACCCGTCTTCTACCCGTTGCCCTCATGCCTGATGTTGAGTTGTAGGTGTACTGATGATTGTTGGGTGTAAGCAAGCACCCCCCCCCCCCCCCCCTCCCCCCTGTCCCCCCCACCCTCCCCGTATCAGATGACCATGGGGGCCAAGCAGTGGTGATTTTGATCTTCCCTCACCCCTAGCGAGCCCCCAACTAAATCGTGCATTGACTTTAAGCGAGGAATTCCATGTATGGAGCATGATGGATGGTGTTCTCATGTGGCCTTTGAAGTCCGACTGCCTTTGTGTGTCTCTGCGCAGGCCCAGTGAAAACTTCGCCACAGCCGAGGGCCACTGCCCAAAGCAGCCAGACTCCACACTAAGCAGCCAGATAAAAGAAACACGATACACAAGAACAGGCAGAGTAGCACTGTAATATCCCCCACTGATTTCTTTTACCAACAATTATGTTTCCATAATGCAATATGGGTCTCTATATACATCATGGGAAATGGGTAATGCTGTGTCGCACAACATGCAAGACACAACATGAGACAAGATCTCAACAGTGTTATTTGTTTATACTATGAAATGTTTTTTTTTCAATAGCATCGCAACATGAGACCATAATGATCCTGTGTTTAATGCAGAATTCAAACCAAGTGATAACTGAGCTGTACATTCCCAGCAGACATCTGGCTGGGATTCAAATGCAAACTATAAAAATGGCTTTATTGTTGCTCTAATTCTTGAAAGATCCCAAATATTCCTCTATCCTTTATGCCACAGGTTTTTTGGACAGATTCATATTGTTAAGAACCGTTATTATGTCATGCTCACATCTTCATGTAAGGTGGGTGGGTGTTTATTGAAAATAAACCTGAAAAGATAATACATCAAACACTGTAGGTCTATGTTGGCTTTTTCTTTCCATGGTTCAGCAGCAACCCACACGGTTTTCCAGTGAGCAACTTCTCAAGAGATCTGCAGTAGACTGCGACTGTGTTGTTGAAGAGCACTGTGCACTATGGATGCTCATTGTGATGAAGCAACACAACATATTGTATTTGCATAGCACAGTTTTTTACCTTGTGTGTCAGGACACACTTGCGGTAGATAAGGATGAGCATAAAGTACTGAAGAATTGTCGAACACGAGTGCCATGGCATCGACAGTAACAATTGCTCAGCAAAATCTATAGGGCTAATTTTGACTATTTGAAAAAAAGGGGACTAAATTAATTGGAGTGACAGGCCCGGTCGGTTTGGAGCGATATGCTGAAGTCGCTAATTGGTATTGACGCTAACACGATCCAGTCCTTCAGATCAGCAAAGCTAATCACCCTTGACAGCTATGAGGTGATCTTTGTGTAGAATCTCACTCCAGGGGTGAAAGTTCACCATCAAATCAATGGCGACTAGAAAAGCAAAGCAGAGGAGACAGCATCTTTGTTTGTGTTACTGTTATGGATGGCTCATCGATTGGATATAAGCCTCTGAGTAGGAAAAATGCTGATTTCCTTTCACGCCGCTAAGACCTTGATTCATTTCATCCGGTGTCCAATGAGAACCAAGTGCACGTTTTCCACTAACTTCACACTGCGAATGTTTCAATCAGTGCTTTACGGGGGCCAGTGTTTTATAGCGTACCTGTATATTGTTGCATTTCAAGTTTTTTTAGCTAAGTATCAGTACTTATTTGTTTTTCCACTTAAAGCACTGGTTTCAATTACTGCTTTTCACATCTGAATGAAATAACAGTCACTTCTATAGGCTACACTGTGATCAGGACCAGCTGGTATGCCATACTGTAAACCAAATAATATACTGTAACTCTAGCTAATAATGTCCACAACCTCTTCACCATTTACGTAGCAGACAGTATTGGGCAAACAGGTCATCATTCATCAGGTAAATATCCCGCAGTTACATTGATAGAAATCCTGTGGCATAAACGAGTTAAAGAAGCTGTTTCAGCTCAGCTCAGGGGCTGAATCACCGGAATGAAATTATAGCCTTTTTACATGTAAATATTTAATTGGATCAGTGGCTAGGGGGGGATGAGGATGGTAGTAATCAGTAGTAATCTTGGCGTTTAGTCACATGACGGCTGCCCAGAATAATGAGTGGCTATATTGGGAATGGCACAGTTTCAGTGACCAGGTCTAGTTCTAAAGCTTTGGTCCACTGTGGGCGCTCTCAGATGAAAGGATACCGCTACGCAAAAGACCGACGGGCCCAGTAGAGGGGATGAATTAAGGGTAAATTGGGTCACTTCTTTTCATATGTAAATTAAAAAACGTGGCCTAATTGAACCGTATTCACCCTATATTCTTTGTGGGTTTTTTTTTCTTTATTTGATATTACAAGAAGGATTTCTTCTAATTTAGATAATTTATTTCCTTATACATTTAGTCCTGAAAATGTTGATCCTGTTCAGTGATAACACAACCCAAAAGGACTTCATAAGAATCCTCCTCAGCACACAAGCGCTGCTTGAGAACTTGTTTAGTTACGTACGTATGTGTTTCCCTATACATGGGTTCTCAATTTTTTTTCCCCCTGGCTGCGCGACTCTGGCTGCGCACAACTCAACCGGTCAAAAAATTAGCTCACGTGGTTGGCTGCCAGTGTCTTGCCCCTCCTTGCAACACCGTGTATAAACAAAAAAATACATGTGTGGGACTGGGAGGGTTGTGGTCAGAAAAGCACACACTCATGCGCCCACCTCCCTCCAGGTAAAGGGCAGAGGCCTGGGCCGTGGCCACACTAGCCCCGGTGAATAAGCGTAAGCGTTCAGCATGACAGGCCTCCGAATGAGCCAGCAGCAGGGGCAAAAGACGGAAGACAACCGAGCCCAGCCAACCAAGCGGCCCCCAACCCCCACCCCACATACCCCCAACTGCTACTTCCTCAAATCAGATTGATGGTTTAGCCTAGTTTATAGTGCCTCCATTGATTGCCCGGGCTGGCTGTCAGTGGTGCATAAAATTAACACAGTGTTATAGGGCATAGATTTCTGTCAACCGCAGACAAGATAAGCCATTATTGGGACGGCAGCCGCTAATTTGTTTTTGTTTATTCAGAAGTCTTAATGTAACAAACTGACTGGCCTGACTACCCCCCACCCCACCCCATCCTCAACCCCCCCTAATAATAACTCTATTACCTGCAAATCCCTGCAAGACCCATTGAAGGCCACTAATCTTGAGGCCCGGGCCTAATTACATCGGGTTCTTCAGCCCTTAATTAACCAATCTTTACTCCATTTTAGCTGCTTAATGCAGCACACACCCTGGCATCATTAGTTTAATTGCCTGCTTTTGCAGAGTAGGACTTTGACCTTTGTACTGCTAAGTCGTCAACTCTGTGTGCAAAGTGTGCAGCAGTGTGTGTGTGTGTGTGTGTGTGTGTGTGTGTGTGTGTGTGTGTGTGTGTGTGTGTGTGTGTGTGTGTGTGTGTGTGTGTGTGTGTGTGTGTGTGTGTGTGTGTGTGTGTGTGTGTGTGTGTGTTGAACACAAATTGCCGATTTCCCTTAATGCTGCACACCTGTTTTTTTGGGTTTTTTTTAACTGTTGTTTGACTGTTTTCTGTG
Source organism: Engraulis encrasicolus (assembly GCF_034702125.1). Classification (NCBI taxonomy): domain Eukaryota; kingdom Metazoa; phylum Chordata; class Actinopteri; order Clupeiformes; family Engraulidae; genus Engraulis; species Engraulis encrasicolus. The sequence continues at coordinate 33,456,396 of NC_085859.1, read as the reverse complement.
TAAATGAAATATTTACAAATTAAATGCGGGACCAGGAAGTCATGCGTGCTTCACATCTGTGCCAGACCAGGATCAGTGTGTGTGTGTGTGTGTGTGTGTGTGTGTGTGTGTGTGTGTGTGTGTGTGTGTGTGTGTGTGTGTGTGTGTGTGTGTGTGTGTGTGTGTGTGTGTGTGTGTGTGTGTGTGTGTGTGTGTGTGTGTGTGTGTGTGTGTGTGTGTTTAGCGTAGCCACAGAGAGTTCACGCTTGTGACCTGTGAGTGTTGAAAAGTAAGTCTATAGCTGCTGCAGATTCAGTACGATTATTTGCAGCATTAACAGGAAATAACAGGAAAAAATACTTTTACAACTTCTGTAAAATGTGCAAAATCAATCATGTTATCTGGGACACTTTACATTAGAATGTAGAAAATAGGATTTGCTGGAAGTTTTAAAGACAACTGTTATCAGCTTATGCAATGAGTAGGAATGTTCATTTGAAAATCACATAGTTTGGAATAGGATGTAGTCGTTAGTTGTGGACTTTTCATTGAAATATCTCAGTGAGTTATATAAAACACAGTTATTGTCAGATGTAAAAAAAAACTAGTCTAGGATACATCAAGACCACACACCTCATTTATTTTCAGGCAATGTTTGGCACAATTGCCTGTAACTAATAGGCTTAAAGACTTAGGTTAATCTTATAATCATAGCAACAAGCAAACACACCCTGCTAATGTTTATACACAACGTGCAGCTAGCTGACTTTTATGCCAATGACGTGCAAACAGAAAGAGTATTTCATGTACTGCATGCATTATGGCATGCCTTTAAGACAGCTAATCCATAGCATTATTATTTAATTGATGGAAGAAGTACAAAAGCAAATGTTTTCTTGAAAATGCCACTGATTATCAATGTGACATGTGCTCATCATAATATGCTACAGCAGGAGCAGTAATATGACCTTCGCTGGTCTGGAGTGAAATGGACTTATTTCAAATCATCAAGAGGAGAAGCTATGACCATGTTGTAATGGTGAATGGGACATCCTGTCCCCGAACAATGGTGAAATGTCTAGCCATTGTCTGGTGTAGTGCAATTATTTTGAGGCAATAAAACACTTCCTGTGTCTGTGTCCCAATTTAATTGTGGTTTCCTTTTCAGGACCCTTTATGGCATTCTTTTGACTTCTTGCGTGAGCCCATCTCACTTTATTTGCCCTGCAACAAAGACCGATGAAGAAGTTGGGCAAGGAGGTTTGGCTTTGCAACACAGCAAATTCAGTTGTTGGTCAGGCACAAGAGTAAATTAAGGGCAAAGGAGGGAGGTGTGATTACAAAAGTACGTACTACACAACACAGTTCTGATGATGAGAGAAACGACAAGGAAAGACATTTAAATTTAAAGCAGTAATTTATTTCTAAATATGCTACGAGTCAATGGCAAAACGAAGAAAAAAAATCTCTTTCACCTGTTTTTTTGTGTCTTTTTAACCCCTGAGCACCACAATCCAGCCTTCCCGTAATACACTGGATTCATCCAAAGTGAACAAAAGGAAACAGAAGAAATGTTTAAGCTTCATACACTGCGAATAAAGCCTTAATACGTTCTACAATCTACTAGCAAAGCACGGCTTAAAAAAATTAAAAGTAAACAACATGTTATTTCAGTAAGTACATAACTTTCTTTTATCTTCAGTGAATCCTATTCTCAAACACATTTCTTTCCTTTTTCCTGACTTTGTCATCTTATTTTGATAGCAGGCCAGCAGTGAGTAAGTCTGGGCTTTTTGGTGTTTCTTTAAATATTTCTTTGGTTTCAAGAGAATACCAGGGGCGTTCTCTCTTCCGGTACCACAGTTCAACACTCAGTGCCTGGCGTGCCATATCAACCTTGTGGTGTGTCAATGTAAAAAGCCAGGATGGAACAACAGTCATGAGGGAGAGAGAGGTGACTGTGCCGGTGAAAATGAGATGTCTAAGAACGCGTCTTCATGATATGTCAATTAGGTTAGGGGGCCACCGAAGGATCACGTTTGTGCCTCCGCGTGGCCCCTTTGTTCAGAAACGAACATGTGCTGTTATATTTATGTTTTCTACTTAATTTAAATCTACGTTTTGTTTTGTAACCGATCACTGCCTCAGCAAATCATCTAAAACCATATGTGATTGTTTCGTAAAATGGGTAACAGAGTTAAGAAAAAAAAGACTTATGGTAATGACTATCTATTCATTACACATTTTTGCCAATGCTAGTCTCACCCAATCTCACAAAAGCACTGTGCGGAAGACGTAGAGTTAGAGGGAGACCGAAACACACACTTGTACAAAATCTTTGGTACATTAGTACAGGAAAGCAACAATTGTGTGTTGTGAAGAAGACGGTTTGGATGGGACGTTTTGCTGGGCTAATAATAATGCTTCCAAGAAAAATAAAACATATCCTGGAAGTAAACTACACATAGAAGTTTGAGCTTTGTCATCATACTATATCATAAACCATCTACTACTCTGTGATGACCCTGCCATCAGAGTCTTTTCAAGTAAACACTGGAATTGACAGAGTATCAGAGTTCAAGCGAGCAGACACACGCACATTAGTAACGTACAAACCCGAGAAAAAAACACTGTACGTAATCAGTGGTGGTTGCCCATACTACAACAGGATGGTATGGATCTGGTGTATCACATTACTTCAAAACTATACAATTGTCAATGAAATGTGCGTTATAGTCAACTATAAATGAAGGGTTTATTTGCAAAACGGTGTATCTCCATTTTGTAGAATGTTGGGAAATTGACCTTTTGTATTGAGCATTCCATTGAATTGCATTGCAAAATGCATTTTATATAGGTTAAAAAAGTATGTTCTCAAACTATTTGAATGGTAAGAATTCACACATAGGTGATAGGCCCTCTGAACAGTCATTTTCAATAATAAAATGCAAAAGTAAAAAAATGGAGATACACCGTTTTGCAAATAAAGCCTTCAAATGCATATCAACATTAAAACAGAACAGCAATGAACAGATAGTCATGTACAAGAAATATATAATCCTTCTGGCATTTTCTCCCAAACAATATAATGCCATTTCAAACAAAAACAAAAAGAGGAAAAATAAAATGAAGAAGCGATGCAAATACATTGCCTCGTGCCCTGAATGGTCCACCAACTTCTTTTTTTTCTCATCTTAGTACATATTGTTCAAGCAAATTAAATGGGCCAAACGGCTGGTGAAACTGGCGGTTGTGGTCATGATTGTTGGCACAGTCTAGAACAAATGAGGTAGATGTCTGGTAATAAAATATTCCCTTCTTGATATAACAATACAAAATATGAAAAAAAAATCCAGTGATCTGTTGAAACAAAAATATTGATTTTTCTTTCAAGTGGCTTCACAATAAAAAGAAGAGTGAAACATGAGGTATATTTGTATTCATAATCTATTATGTATGTACAGACTTTGTGAGGTATCTGGCTGTATTTTGAAAGACTTAAAAAAAGGGCAAAAGCAAAGTGGTGTAGCTGAATGCGTTGTTACAGCCCAAAGATATCACATAAAATAATAGAAAAAGAACAAAATAAATAAAATTTGAAATCATATGCTTAATAGACTTTAAAAAAGGATTAAACACAAGTATGTCATCAGTTTCCCATTTCCCTTAACAACAGAGAAAGTATTTATGAAGCAAAGCAGAAAAGTGAGAAAATGAGAAAAATATAACTCTGTAGGAGGAAAAGAGAGATGAAAAAAGCGATGGAACAGAAGACTGTATGTAGGGAGGTGGAGAAAGATAGATAGGGAAAGGGAAAGAGAGAAGTAAGTCAAATGCAAGTGCATTATTTAAACAAAAAAAAAATAAAACTGGATTCTATTCACAATAAAGCCATAAAAGCTATGTCTTCAGCAATCCTAAAAATCCACAAGGACATTTTTCCCAACGCCACTTATCTGTACCTCCCAAGGATGTCTATCTATCTAGATAATTTATTTCATGAGAAACGTATTGAAGTGCTCCAACATTTTCTCGGCTGTACATCACATGATTCCACCCACAGGCTCACCATGAAGCGTCTGGCAGCCCCGTAGAACCTGTTTTTTTTTTTGTTGTCTCTGTTTTGCATACAGCCTAATAGATTCAGAGAACCATGATGCACCCGGCAAAAAAAATAAACAATGCATTCTTGGTGACGAGTAGTTTTAAGTGTTGGTAAAGAAAAAAAGTCACGTCTGTGTTGTTTTTGTTTTGTTTTGTTTTTTAAAAGTCTACATTGTTGGCAAGAGCCATCTCCAGAAGGCCAAGAATAAAAAAAAAGAAAATTACAAATCTTGGCGTGTATATTTTTTCGTAGGCTCTCACCACAATCAATCACAAAGCAGTCGGCACCGGTTCCTTTTTTAAAAGTAAGCCGCAAGCCTTACATAACAATAAAACGTTAAAAAAGAAGACTTGCATGTATATTAAATAGCAGTGTGACGTTACTGATTGTCCCACTGTACAAGTGGACATGACATGTGATTGATTTGATTGACATG
>NC_085859.1:33424376-33449376 GCF_034702125.1 Engraulis encrasicolus | reverse complement strand
GGACTAAGCGCAGGAGGTGCTGCTATAACTTATTGGATTTCCTTCCTCCAATTACATCAGCAAACGGCCCCTCTATTTACCTGTGTAGACAACTCCATTTATTTCCATTGACATGTTGATGCTGCTAATGCCGTTCGTAGACAGGTTCAATGCGGTCTCTTGTCTATCATCTGTCGGGAGAGAAGCCAGAGAGCGGGGGAGAGAGAAAAACTCAATATGAGCATTTATAACAGGAACACAAGAAGCAAGAAGCAAGGCGCCACGCGCCACAGAATATTGGTGATAACTCATGAGTGACAGGATAAGGAGAGGTTTATTAAAGAGTTTTTTGGAGCGAACGGATGGAGGAAAGAGGGAAGGAGGAAGAAGGGGGGAAAAATGACTGTCAAAAGATGTGGCCACCATTTGTAATCTCTTGTAAAAGGAGGTGTTGAGGAGGACGAAGGGGGTTATATTTTGACACCTTGACACTTTGAATGCATATTATATCTTTCTCCTCTCATATATTTTACAGTAGTGCTGCTAACGAAACGGAAGGGAAGACTAAAGAGCTAAGCTAAGTGTAACACACTGACATAGTCCTGACTACAAATAAAGGAAATAGTTTAAAAATAATTACATTTCTCTCAGTCTTCTTTGTGTTTATTTGCAATAAACACATACATCACACACAAACCATTTCCCATGAACCGCCTCATAATGTTTGAAACATTTGATTTGGTCGTGACTAGCGCAGGGTTGACGTCACCCAGATTACTGGTTTTAACGATTTTGCCATCTCATTTTTAGACAGCATTGACTGCAATCACAGCCTGCCTTGCACCGACAAATAATAGTATTTGATGTAATCTGTAAATTACAGAGTAGATGTCGTCCCCCAAAAGCAAGACACAGCACTGTAGAATTATGCTCAATTTTCCAAGATAAATAGTCAGCAAGGCTAGTTATTATGACCGATACAATACGGCCTCACCGAGGGCAAAAAGACGGCCTAGCGCCTGAAGAGTTAGCGGCCTTCCCTCCACACACCGCTTCCCATAAGTTCTTTTCATGGCATCTGTGATTAAGTAATGAATGACTTATTGCTTGTCTGTGTCCAGGTGCTCTGTAGCCCTCACATGACCAACGAGTCATGAGTCAGTCTGAGGCATTTATAACTCATGGTGATGATGTCCTCAGAGCACAGCTCTGCACCGCGGTTGACGACGGTATTTCTTCATAACACCCACAGGGCACATGCAGTGCTGGACGACACTACTGCATAACTGGCCATAAATTCATCCACGTCAAAGTGGCTTAGTATTTCTTTGTGAACAATTCCTCTGCAATTCTTTTAATTCTTGGTTTGTATAGCTGGATCTTTTTTGTTGCTTTCGCTCTGCAGTGGTGCACATCATTCAACAATTACTTAAAGCTCTGATTAAAATACTAGTATTAGTATTTTAGTATTAGTATTTTAATCATGCTATGCCCAACAAAATAAAGGCATTTTAATTACAAAGAAGATGAGTGCCTTGGTATTTCTAAAACTTTTTTGAAATCAACCAAGCCTGTCACCAAAGAGCACCATCTTAAAATCTAGCCAGTTCCAGGAAGCACTCCAACTGGACTTCATTCTGAATTACTTAAAGCTATTTAGGTATGGCCCAGCCGTGGATCTAGCTGCCATTGTGGATCTCTCTCCCATCTCGTTTCCTGTCATCTCCCACTGTCCTGTCTGATAAATAATACAAATCCTCACCCAAAAAAATATAAAAAAGCTATTTAGGTATAATTAGAAAACATTTTCATGTTAATCGCTTTTAGAATCACTGGTGTCAGTGAGTACACAAGACCACTGAAAATATAAATCTGTTCCCCTAGAAGATGAAAGTGTGTAATGTTCTGCTTAGTATAGCTTACCAATGAGTCATTTTGCCAAAATAATCGTCTTAGTCATTTTGTGGGGCGATCAACTTTTTCCTCAAGATGAAAGAATTGCAAGGCTTAGGATTGCATTATCCTCTCCTGTCCTCAGTTTAAGGTTTGGACTATTCCATCATGGGTGAGTCATTGAAAAGTTATCCTACATAGTACTACACTACTATGACATAATACACTATGACTTGGCCATTCTGGTAACAGCAAATTTATAACGCTGTGTCTTAACCGCTTGAGCTTGATATCCATGGTTAGCTGTGTGGCGTAGTAAAGTATAGTAGGGTAGAGTGGTGTATGTTATGTAGAGTATACTGTGCCGTATTGCTCACCTCTGTTGTTGAGCTTGATGTTCATGGGCAGCTGGGTGGTGTAGTAGAGTAGCGTAGAGTAGAGAGTAGTGTAGTGTGGTATTTAGTAATATAGTGTGGTGTATATAGATTATTGTGTTAGTGTTGCTCACCTCTGTTGTTGAGCTTGATGTTCATGGGCAGCTGGGTGGTGTAGTAGAGTAGCGTAGAGTGGTGTATAGAGTATTGTGTTGGTACAGTACTATATTGCTCACCTCTGTTGTTGAGCTTGATGTTCATGGGCAGCTGGGTGACATAGCAGTGTATAGTAGGGTAGAGTGCTGTAGTATAGTAGTGAGTATAGTTGGGTAGGGTGGTGTAGTATAGTAGTGTAGAGTATTGTGTTAGTGTTGCTCACCTCTATTGTTGAGCTTGATGTTCATGGACAGCTGGGTGACATAGTAGTGTATAGTAGGGTAGAGTATAGTAGTGTAGAGTATTGTGTTAGTGTTGCTCACCTCTATTGTTGAGCTTGATGTTCATGGACAGCTGGGTGACATAGTAGTGTATAGTAGGGTAGAGTGCTGTAGTATAGTAGTGAGTATAGTTGGGTAGGGTGTAGTGGTGTAGTGTTGCTCACCTCTGTTGTTGAGCTTGATGTTCATGGGCAGCTGGGTGGCATAGTAGTGTATAGTAGGGTGGTGTAGTATAGTGGTGTAGGGTGTAGTAGTGTAGAGTATTGTGTTAGTGTTGCTCACCTCTGTTGTTGAGCTTGATGTTCATGGGCAGCTGGGTGGCCATGGCCAGCAGGTTCTGCTGCAGGGCGTGCTGCATGAGCCTCTGCTGCTCCTCGGCCATCAGCATCATCTTCTTCTCCGGCGGCTCTCCGGACTCCAGCTTCTCCCGCAGCTGCTCCAGCGCGGCCGCCTGCACCGCCGCCGCCGCCTGCGCAGCCGCAGAGTGGGCCGCCGCCGCCTGAGCTGCAGCCGCTTGGGCAGCCGCCGCTGTCTGCGCAGCTACGGCCTGGGCCGCGGCTCCGTGATGCCCGGCCAGCGACACGGGCAGGCCCACACGACTGCTCAGGCAGCTGGATAGTAGGGACTCTTCTGGGGAAGAGGGTGGGGGAGAGAAGGGTGGGAGAGAAGCTGAGTTGAGTTGAGGCGTTTTGAGGAGAACACACATAATTTGTCTTTTTTTACATGACTGTTAAGGGCCGTACACACACGTCGCTACTAGTTACTCGCTCAGCGAATGAAGTCCATAGAATGTCAATGTGTTCCAGCGAGTAGGCGAGTACTGTACAAGCGATGCGATGTGGGCGGATCCCTAGTTGAAAATATTTTAACTTCGAGCAAGACGAGTAAGCGAGTAACCAATTGGAATGCAGAGTTCGGTACTTCTCGCCTGTTCGTTGGCAGTTAAAGCCGTGGGAACTTTCAGCGAACGTTCCATGAAAGAGTGGCGAGTAGGCGAGCAAGTGTGAAGAGTGTGTGTACGCCGCTTTAGGACTTCTCGTTTGTATGATGTGGGACATGGGAAGGACAGGAAATGGGCAGGAGAGAGAGATAACCCAGGTAGGAAATAAAGCAGGTTGGACTTGAACCTGGGTCTCCATGAGCAAGCTACAGGTATAGCCCATTTACTGTATGGACAGGAACCTTCTAAGTCCTCCTGACCTCGAATATTAGTGCACCTCAGCACAGTAAGGATCAATGGATGGCCCCAAACAAGCAACAGATGCCAGATGGCATACGACAACAAACAGCCAGGCTATAGAGATAAGTATGCCGTATGTGCCGGGGGGCTTTAGGAGGCTAAAACAGATATGAATAGAAAAGTGGCAAAATAGTGGCACTAAGGTGTCCTTGCCACTAAATGGTCTTTTTTACATTTCCATTTTTCAAAAAAAAAAACAAAAAAAACAAGACTATTTTTCGACTACAAACTGTTCTGAATCTCGCTGACGCAAACATGCGGCACAATTACACTCTGCTTTGGGATTTGGGGGAAAGGTGTGGTTGTTGTTGATAAAAATACGCAGATGGAAGTTAAGACTATATATATATATACTATATGTGTGTGTGTGTACCCTTCAAGATTTCTCATCAGATCAAAACATGTTATGCTCATTGTCCTGCTCCCAAGCCTTGCTACGTATAGCTTCTTGTCTGGTTATTCAATCTTTTCAAGCATTAAAAACAAAAGGGATGACAGGCATTGAAGGTGGCCTTGAGAGGGGTATGGCGGGACTGGCCGACCGGCTGACGGAGGGCCCCCAAATAAGAAGTCGGGCGGCATCAAAGGGGCCTGCCGCTGTTCCTGGTGGGCATATTATTTGGTAGTGAGGCGTCCCGGGCTTCTCTTTGTGCCGCATTCCTTTACACAGATAAGGAAGCTGGCAAGGGGTGGCCAAGAGGAAGTCCTGCAAGATGTTTCCTCTCTCTCTCTCTCTCTCTCTCTCTCTCTCTCTCTCTCTCTCTCTCTCTCTCTCTCTCTCTCTCTCTCTCTCTCTCTCTCTCTCCAATCGTGGTGTGGTGTAGAAAAACTGCCCACACACACACACACACACATTCGCACGCACGCAAACACTCCTTCTTGTCACGATTATTAAGAGCAAGAGAAGGGGCACTATTGTGCAACAATCACTCCCCATTGCCTTTAATCTTCTCTTGAATGTTGATGGTACTTTTATCTCAGCTATAAAAGTCTGATAATCGCAGCATAACAACACTAGATAGAAATAGCTTTTAGATATTTTTTTCCTACAAACTGTTTTAAAGAAAATATCTAGCTGCTTTGTTTGCACACCTCAACGTGTGACATGATACACCTTCACAACAACATGTTCTGTGTGTAACAATGCCAATAAACTTACATTTACCAAACATTAAAACCAGTTAACTGTCACAAACCCGCCAGTGGGTTGAGATTCAATAGAATTCCATTGTTTCAAAAAAGACAGAAGGAAAAAAATCCTTGGTCCAGGCACTTCAGTTGGTTAATGTAGTAAAAAAACAAACTTTATTTAAGGGGCAAATGCATTAAAAAACACCAACGCGTTTCGGCGCTGTGCCTGGACCAAGGATTTTTTTCCTTCTGTCTTTTTTGAAACATTGAACCCCTTCCAAGAGCACCAGTTGGTTTTGAGGGACACTAGTAGCGCTCTACCAACTCTTTTGCAGAATTCCATTGTTGTAGACTTCTTTTTTGATTATTATTTATTTATTTGGTCTTTTTCGACTTTATTTGATAGGACAGTGTGAGAGGTGGACAGGAATAGAATTAGGAGAGAGACGCGAAGGGGTCGGCAAATCGAACCGGAGAATCGAACCCGGGTCAGCCGCATGGCAGGCGAGTGCCCTACTGGTTGGCCATGGCAGGGCCTTTTTGGCTTTATTTTTGACAGGAAGCGAGTGGGGAGAAAGAGCAGGGAAGAGCCGGCAAAGGACCGGGCCGGGAATCGAACCCGGGTCAGCCGCATGGTAGACGAGTGCCCTAATGTTTGGCCACGGCAGGGTCTGTTGTAGAATTCTAGTGGTTAAAAATGAAAAAAAAAAAAACACCACCACAAACCCCTATTTCTTGTGATGCTAGTAAAGTCCAAGTTGCCCTGACTAACCTTTCTTGATGTTGTGGCTGTGAGAGAGGTGAGCCCCATTGTGGGTGGGCATGGCGATATGGGGCATCTGGAGCTTGGGCGAGGCCAGCAGGGTGGGCGTGCCCACGGGCGAGTAGTTGAAGAGGGCGGATCCATAGCTCTGGCGGCGGCCCTCGCGGCGGTTGCTGTCGATAGCTGCCTGGAGCTCCCCGGGAGAGCTGAGACCCCGCTTTTCACATTCGTAGGGATAGAGGTACTTCATATACCTGGAGGTGGGGAGGGGAGCACGCACACAAGCACACACACACACGCACACACACGCGCGCAGACACATAGGGAATATACAGTCAGCAGGGATTAAAGCAAAAAAAAGTAATCTGACTGAACTTTTTTACCGGTTAGGCACCCGATCGAGTATCACTCCGTAACCCTACGAAAACCAATGTAGCCAGGCTCTGCCCTCATGACGAAACATACATGCAAGGAATGGTGCCAGAGCCAGCGGCATAGGCAGACGGGGCAGTCGCCTAGAGCAGAATAGGCCTATGTCTTGAGGGCGCCAGTAATACCAAAAAGTGCCACAAAATCAGAACTTCAACCAACATAAATCTTTACACTTCACATGAACAATGAATATTCATTATACACTCAGTAGACCTATATAGACTCAGTATGAGTGTACCTGTAGGTACTAGATCAGATGTGCTCAATCAGATGTAGGCCTACAATGCTATGTTTACAGATGCCAATTTCTAAATACAAAAAAAGGAAAGAGGGCGGGCAGGCCTAGGCCGCTCACCAGATTGACTAGAACTGGCCGAGAATGGAGGGATAATGGATACTATATCAGACTGCAAAGATTGAACTGAAATTTGGGCATGTTTTGGTTATTTCCTCTTATTTCTACCCATTGTTTATGAATTGTTCACAACATCATGCAGAATGGATTCACATTGAATGCTGCTTCAAAATGGTAGCTGATCTCACAGAATTATTGACTTGGAATTGCAATGTGTTGATACAGTGAGTGATCCCATTACGGGGTTTTTTGTTGTAGTAGTAGGCTATATTTTGTCTTTCACATTAGAATGGGCAAACACTGTTCTGGTGAAAGCACTGGTGCGCATTGCTTGCAGTTGTATTTCTGACATTTAAAAAGCCCTGATCATAGCAATCAGAGGGAGAAAACTAGCTTTAATTATTTGTATGTTTTTCACCCTTCGGCCTTTTTCAGTATTCATCCTGTTACAAATAACTTGTTGACGTTTACAAACAGGGTGCGGTATGTCTACCTCTGTGTTCTACCGTTTTGAAAACTACTGGCTACTTTTTTGCTTCTCGATGTGCGGTGCCAAGCGTACGCTTACCATTGATTTAAAAAACGTCCCCGATTCTTCCTATGCGCACGTGTTCTACAAGCTGACAGGACGCAGCAGACACGACAGTCACAGACATAGGCCTACGTCTATCGTGTACAAAAGTAACACACTTTCCCAAGCTTGTCGCGCAGCTTTCCACTCGAATCAAGGCAAATCACCCACCCATCAGTCCTGAGTGCGCAGTGCGCAAATAGGCTAACTGAACTCAAACGAAACGCATAGTCCGAGAAGATGGGCACAGACGTTGAGCCACTTAAAAACAAGCGCACACACAACTGTTGCTGCTGCACACTATTCCAGTTAGCAGAAATAGCGTCACACAGTAACCAGCCTTGAAAGTGAAACAAACGTCGAAACGGCATTTATCGACCATGAGTCCACCCATCAGAACACTGCTTCCCAGAACAAGACGTGGCATAAATTGGCTCTGCCAGGGATAGCCTATCCGTGACCCAAATGCAACCCATTTTTAACTTATTTCTTGAATATATATATCGGCAACAACAAAGTTAATCTGCTATGAGTACAGATGAGACTGTGAATTATCCGTTGTCAAAAAGACAACTAGCTCTACACGCAGCCAGTCAAACGCGCTAAACTTTGAGGATGAAACGCATGGTAGGCTATCCTAGTTAGCTGCCATGGTCGTCCCATTGGGGCTATGAATAATGCTAGTAAGAGTCACAATGCTTAAATGGCAAACCCTTCATGAAAAGGACATACGAAGTAAACTATTCATTTTTTTTCTAAATATCTGCCACGGCAGGTGCAATGATATGGAAACGTCACTGCACTGTATACATTGTATTACAATTATTTTCTTTTCTGCCATCAGCAACAATTTTGGCTATTTATTTTTTTAATCTCTGATCGCGTTGCGCTGCCACAGAATTGTTGACCGCTTGTGTACTTTTTTTTGGAACACGGAAGAACAGGGGATGACCCAAAACTAGGCTACTGATGAGTGAATGTTGTATCACACCGCCAATGGTGGAGTGTATAGCCTAACTACATCCGTAGGCCTACACCAAACACACCTCTCGTCCCCTTCTCATGACCAGGAGTGCTCTCGAATTGAGTTCAGTTGTAAAGTAAAAATGGTAAATGAATTGATATAAATTATACGGACGGAAATCCGTCCAAACGAAAATCCAGTTGACGGAATTCCGTCGTAGCGACGGAAAACTTTAATCCCTGAGTCAGTAAGTATTCAATAGAAATAGACACACTTCATATACCTATACCTGGAGGTGGGGAGGGGAGCAAGCACGCACACACACACACACACACACACACACACACACACACACACACACACACACACACACACACACACACACACGCACGCACGCACGCACGCACGCACGCACGCACACACATAGGGAATATACAGTCAGTATTCAATAGGAATAGACACACTTCATATACCTGTGGGATGGGAGAACACGCACACATGTTCAAGCGTACACACACACGCACAAACACACACACACACACACACAGGCACACATACACATATATACGCACGTGCACACACACACACACACAGACACACGTGAGCGCACACACATGCACACGCACACACACACACACACACACACACACACACACACACACACACACACACACACACACACAGGATATATACGGTCAGTATCCAATAGGGATAGAAGTACTTCTTATACCTGTGGGATATATACAGTACTGCTCTCTCTGTGCAGAGAATTTAAAATCAGTAAACTGTTGCACTCTTGCACTCACTGCATGAAAGATCTTCCACACATGTAACTACAGCCAGGACAGTGTGTTTTAGTGGTGATACAGTAATGAAGAAAAAAAACGCACACCAATGAACTCCCATGTAAGCCATTTTTAATGTGTGACGTTTCGGGCCATCCTGGCCCTTCCTCAGACTAAAGAGTGGTGATACAGAACACACTCATTCAGTCTGTATTCAGTTTGCAAAAACTGTTTTCCCAACCCATATCAGAGCAGACCACACGAATACAGAGATGTTTACTTGTCACATGCATAGCAACTCTGTTAAAGGACATGCAGCCACAATACAGATAGTAGTTTGTCTGTCTATGACATGCATCAACCCGATATGGATTTTCACTGATACTGATCACAATTTCTCTCATCTTCATCTTCCTACCAACAATTTAAATGTGTCTGGATTGAAAACCTGTCGTGGAAATATCTCACATTTACGGCTTTATTTGCCTCATGTCACTTTGTCCATAACTAAACCGCCAGGACACAAAACACCATGTCAAAACTTTTTTTCTGTTGTTGTTAAAATTATATCAGTGATGGTACGAGGATCTGTCATGCGATCGATTAAATATGCCAAAACCTGGTCGGTCATCATAATTCATCTGAATTTTTTATCACAATCTCAATTTGCAATCAATTGATCTTCCAGGTCTGCTATACAGCCACCCGCCTTGCTGCATGTGTTAGATAACTGCAACCAGGACAGGGATGTTGCATCTTTCAGTTGTGACAAAAGTAATTCACATAGGGGCATGAAGGTCAGGAAATGCATGCTCTTGTCACACAGACTACAAACAATATCTCTTAGATACATACCTACACCTTAAACTACCAACCATATATATCAGTGGCAGGTTTAAACAGCACTGCAATCACACGATGCATCCACACTACTCTACTTTTATTATTGCTATTATATATTTTCATTATACATTGTACATTGTTGTGTATATGTATACTACACTGTTATACTGTGCTATCATTACTATTCAACACAAGTATTCAACAGGACATTTCTTCACTCTAAAACACTGCCACAGAAAAAAATCCATTATATAAAGACAATTTTAATATGCAATAGATAGATACAGCTGTATTGCATAATTATTCTTTTTTTGCAATAATCTAAAAAACCTTGTAAAACACTACACTCAGAACGTATGGTATGGCATAATGCTTTATGCTTCAGCTTCATTTGTCTGGCGTCAGATATGAATCTTGAATTGCTTTAGCCTTGATGGTGGTGGAAGCAGTCAGGTAGTAGTAGTAGTAGTAGTAGTAGTAGTAGTAGTAGTAGTAGTAGTAGTAGTAGTAGTAGCAGCAGCAGCAGCAGTAGCAGTAGTAGTAGTAGTAGTAGTAGTAGTAGTAGTAGTAGTAGTAGTAGTAGTAATAGTAGTAGGCTGGTAGTAGTAGCAGTAGTAGTAGTAGTAGTAGTAGTAGTAGTAGTAGTGGTAGTAGTGGTAGTAGTAGTAGTAGTAGTAGTAGTAGTAGTGGTAGTAGTAGTAGTAATAGTAGTAGTAGTAGTAGTAGTAGTAGTAGTAGTAGTAGTAGTAGTAATAGTAGTAGTAGTAGTAGTAGTAGTGGTAGTAGTAGTAGTAGTAGTAGTAGTAGTAGTAGTAGTAGTAGTAGTGGTAGTAGTAGTAGTAGTAGTGGTAGCAGTAGGGGAGGAGGGAGAGAAGACATACGTAATTGCCTGAAATGAGGACCTTGGGAAGAGCCCTGCGCAAACACGCGTCAATCCGCTCTGCACACATTGGGCTGAAGCACGCTATCGCGAGCATACCAACCCCACAATTATCACACATCATTTCCCCTCAGCTGACACTGACCACCGTGGAAGTGGCACGCTGATAGCAAAAATAATGTTTAAGGGTTCAACCTGGGGTTGGTGGTAGTGCGGAAAAACGTAATAATGAAAAGGTGTTTGTTTTTGAGGCCCGGGCATAAATAATAATTTGTCACCATTTATCATTTTATGTTGACGCAAGATGCATCTGTGCAAACTGAAAACAGGTCTGAGAAATAAACGCAAAACAAGGCATAAGAAAAAGACAGAAAACATGGAATGTAATTTCGAAAGAAGACAGACACACACAAATACACACGTAGATATACACAGACACAGAGACACAGAGACACAGACACACACACACACTCACACACACACACACACACACACACACACACACACACACACACACACACATACACACACACACAAACACTCGCACATGCACGCACGCACACACACACACACATACACACACACACACACACACACACACACACACACACACACACACACACACACAAAAGCTCCTGTTCAGGCTTGCCGGTGTGAGCGAGGCCCCAGCCCAGGGGCCAGGCAGGTCATGCAGCAGTGTATTGCAGGGGTCTAGTGCTTGTACTCAGGGCCGCTGACAGTTTTTACTGGGCCCAGGACAAAGTCATCTGAAAGAGCCCCCAAACCAAAACATACAATGTAATGGGGACCGGTTTCTGGGGCCCCTATCTCCCTGGGCCCGGGACAACATACCCGTTTGTACCCCCCTGTTTGGCTGGCCTGTCTGTACTCACTGTGTTCTGAGGGTGAAAGCTGCGCTGGTGATGGAGGTAGGGAGGTTGAGGCCTTTGGTGATCTCGCGCCATATTTTCTTATTGATGACTTCCACTAAGCCGCCTTTTTCCGTCACAAGCTTGTAGAGGGTGTAGAGATCCAACACCTGCTTGGCCATGATAGGAATCCGATTCACTGGAGTCCCTGTGGAGCAAAAAACACAATATCCAGAATCAATGCCATTAGTTTCTCCCCATCGACAGGAGCCCCCACCTCTCTCTCGTTCACTCTCGCTCTCTCTCTCTCTCTCTCTCGTTCACTCTCGCTCTCTCTCTCTCTCTGGAGCCAGAGCCCTGCTTGCTCATAAGGCCAATCTATCAGGAATAAGTAAAACATCCGACAGCATCCTGCCTCAATTAAAACAAATAATACTTTCACACTCACGTCACACACATGGGTGGGCTGGGCGTGCGCAAACGCATGCACACACATTTGCGTGGACATGCGCATGCACACATGCACGCACACACGCATGTGCACACAGATAGTGATATGATGTGGTGGATCGGGTGAACAATGATATTTGAAGATGTGCTTTTTGAAATGGCTAATGCTAACAGCTGACATCATTAGATGAGATTTTCTGATATCAAAATGTAATGTTGCATAAGCAAAATTCAGTGATTGGAGTTTTAAATTAAACTGATTTCTGATCATAAAGAAATGTTAAATGGAAATTGTTTAATTGTTAAAACACTGCCTTTGTAGGACAAGTAATACAAATAAATAAATAAATAAACCAACAAGACAAGGCACACAATATCAAAAGCCTGCGAAAAAAGCAATCTGACTTTGTTTGTTTTTCTCCAGTCTTGTCATGGCTCTTAATTCACAGTACAAAAAGCCAGAGAAATGATTTGCCCTTGCGATTTAATGCACGCCATAAAGTGCAAAGCATCGGCTCTTTGTGCGAGTGCGAGGCCAGTTGACCTCGAGATAATTAACCTGCATTTTGCTGATAGAGTTCCATTGTGCTCATCGGATTTACCATAATAGCGATCAATAGCCGTAGAAATATAGTGCAAACAACAGCAAGTGTGGGCCCATGCGGTGAAAAGGAACGGACAGGGGCAGAAGAATAGTCCGCAACGGTAAAAACACATCAATTAAGCCTGGTAATTATGGCTTCATTCCATCTGTCTTTGGCTTTCGCAAAAAAAACGAAGACACTATTAAAACAAGATTTATCCCCGCTAACCGTCAGTACAATGCTCAGCATTATATCTCAAAGTAACGTCAGGATCAATTGCTATTTCCAAGTTCTTGCCGATCCTGTGTTGAATGTCACAACTTCCCAAGATGAGGGAGACGATGCAACTAAAGGCGTAGGTTTGACTTGGAAAGTGGTGAGGACATTAATATGGCAAATTGCTCAGGTTAGGTATTTTTGCATAATATTTGTATTAAAGTGGTGGGGACGAGCTAGATTAATCTAAAAAGTGGTGTGGACATGTCCCCATCATCCACACCTAAAATTGGGCCCATGGATGCAAGGGCTGCTGGTGGGGATACACAGAAAAAATAATGCAGTGTTAATTCAACACGTACAGTCCACCTCATTTCAGGAAATGGCTCATATATAGTTGAGCCCTGGTAAAATGTGAGAATACATAATATTTTTTCTCTATGTGTTTGCGCTAACAGTTTAGCCATATTATGTGTAGCAATGAAAGTCTATGGAACCAAACAAAACGTCATCAAATGTACATGTAAACCTCTTTAAAATGAATGTAAAATTCACCAGAGTGCAAAATGGCCATTTCATTCTGTCCAGTGATCACTTGTGGCTTGATGCTAATGGTTCTATCCACTTCCAGCGATTATGCTAAGCTATGCTAATAATTATAATACTAATACATCTACTTTACACACTGTTCGAGTACTGAACACACTGAGAAAAAAATGATTACCAAATTCATGTTCAATAAAAACGAAAATAAGTGAAAATGTAAGTGTTGACTAAGTGTTCAATTAACATGGCAAAGGTTACTGTGTAGTGGAGGGGAAAAACGTAAGTAGTAGGTGTAGTTCGCAGACTGGGGTCTGATTAAAGGTTAGTCCTGCTCGGTCCGGTCGACACGCTCCCTTAACCAGAGAAAGTGAATGGCCAGAATGACAAACCGCAGCAAGCGGCCTAACTCCTCTCCACTCCACGCCAGCCCTAGATATTAACTGTCCGATTAACAGTGCGAACTCTCCGTGAGGTCTGAACCATGTCGCACAAACACATTATAAATCACCTCAACTGCTGCTATCGATCTCTCAGAGGAACCCTCGGGAAAACTGATTGGGAAGAACTCAACTGAGAATGGACACACAGTAGAACATGACATCTTTTTCCCTCTCTCTCTCTCTCCCTCATCACACAAATGGTTTTCATTTGTTATTACACATTTTTCTCAGACATGCCAAGATAATTGGATTGTAATTAGCACATACAGGGCCAGAGCAACGTGTGTGTTTTTGTTCGCTGACAGAAATAAATGCACAAGGCCAACCTCCGTCAGGGGGAAGGGGAAGAATAGAGTGGCTTTGTGGTTGTCCCATTGATCATATCTGTTCCCCCAGCGTTAATTAGATTCTTCTTTTTTTTCCCCTTATTTAAGGAGTTAACAAAATTAAGAAGGAAAACTGACAATTCGTCGGTAGGGGCCTCTGCTGTGCCACACTCTCTACCGCACTGCAACAGAACGTGTGTCCAGTCCGAGGAGTTGATCTTTAAAACAATTATTTATCTACACGCACAAAAGGCTAACTAAACGAGTTTGGGGCAATAAATAACCCGATGCACGCGCCCCCGAAAGCCTTTGTCCAAGCGGAATCTAAACCTGAGCAAGGCTCTTTTAAATAAAGAGATTTATGTGCTTTCAATACCTGGGGTGATGTATTCCTCTCTGTGATTCTCTGAAAGAGATATACGAAATAAAGGGGGGGGGAGTTGAGCTGCCGCAGCCTTTTGTCAGCAGGAACAATCTGATCAGTCCATGGATCATTATGACACTGAGGGATTGCAGATTACCACTCCGAAAAAACACCTTCCACCAATCGCAGCGGGAGTCGAATTGCCTGGTTAATCACTCACACGCTAAAAATGTGTAATTGGGGTACGGGGGATGTGTGTGTGTGTGTGTGTGTGTGTGTGTGTGTGTGTGTGTGTGTGTGTGTGTGTGTGTGTGTGTGTGTGTGTGTGTGTGTGTGTGTGTGCGTGTGTGTGTGTTGGGGGAGACTTGGCGATCGGTGAAGCGGCTATCGGCTGGCTGGGCTGATGGCCCGCTGATGCGTCCTCTTCACTACGCTTCATGCAACTTCATGTAATGAGAATCGCTCTGGCTCGTTTGGGCCGCTCTGTCAAGCCATGAAATGAATGAAGGACGGATCTGACAGAGTTGCGAGGAATGCAGCTTGATCTGCTTGAGTGTTTGTGTGTGTGTGTGTGTGAGAGAGAGAGAGAGAGAGACATAGAGAGAGAGAGAGAGAGAGAGAGAGAGAGAGAGAGAGAGAGAGAGAGAGAGAGAGAGAGAGAGAGAGAGAGAGAGAGAGAGAGAGAGAGAGAGAGAGAGAGAGAGAAAGTGTGTCTCTGAGTGTTTCTAACTCCTAATTGAACTCCCACTGGGGAGAAACAAGCTCCCCAGTAAGTGGAGTAAGTGCTTTCTAAAATGTCCATGATAGAGGGAGAAGAGGACACACACACACACACACACACACACACACACACACACACACACACACACACACACACACACACACTGTCCCAGCCCCACGCTCTTTGCTGTTGGAGGTCAGTGTGTGTCTGGCTGTGCGGCACAAAGAGAAGCAAGACATCCTTCTCGAGGGGTGGCATGTGTCAAAAATAGACACGCGTCGGTGAAAAACAACTAAATTACGTGACAACATCAAGAGCGTTCGTTCCCACATTACACACAGGGCTTGATGATGATGGCCCTGGGCTAAACAACAATGACCCCTGACCTGCTTTTGCGGAGCATACGGGTCATCCAAACAAAACGCATGTTTAGATGTATAAATAACACATAAGAAAAAAAATATTTCCATGTTTACGCACTTTTGTGTTGGCACAAAACACTTCCACCTCCCGGGTACACAATGTTGTCCTTTTTTTCTTTAGAATATCATAGAGTGATGGAGGAGGTCAAGGATAGCCAGTGGGCGGAGGAAAAAAAAAGAAGTGAACTCGGTAACTTGCTGGCGATGTCTTCCTGGGAAATTTAGTGAAGTTGGCGATCGAAGAGGCACTTCTTCTTCTGAACCACCTCTCCAGCAGCTCCCTTCTATTCCGCCGATTAGTATTCTTGCTAATTACACCGAAAACAAAAGACGACTTTTTTTTTTCTTCCACGCCACACAGAAAAAGTGCTGAGGTAAGGGGCTCAAGACCGACGGCGATCAATTGGCACCTTGAAGCACCGTGGAAAGGATTAATCAAACCGGATATTTGTCAGCGCACAATAGATAATAACAGCTGCCATTGTCCATAGGCAGGAAATCAGAACTCTGAAATGGGACCTGTCAGTCGGCCCACACAAAGCTACGTTGTTAGCATGGCTGTCATGCCTAGCCTACCGGTATTTCTTTTTTTTTTTTTTTAAACAGCCACACTGGCTCTCTGTCAATGCTCATTTTCCACATGGAGTTTGATGTGGCAGACCCCCTCTCCGGCTCTAACACTTTATGGAAGTGGGCGCAGTGGGCGGCCTGGTTTCAGTTTCTATTAAAAAACACTAAATCAAGAAGAAGAAAGAAAACATTCGATTTTTTTTCTCCCCCACCACCCCTTTTCCTTTACTTCTTTTTCTGTAGTTCTGTGTGTCGTGACATACAATGCGGCAGAGAGCCTCAAACAGCCCAGGTCACATGACACCACATGATAGGCATACTCATTGAGCCTGGTTATAATTATCCTGGGGGGGGGGCTACCGTATGGACACTACTGTAGGTCAGAGCATTGCTCAACTGGGCTTTAAAACTCACAGTGCACTGGGCCAAGTGGAGAAAGACACATTTGTCGGTCTAGCTAGATTTTGCCTAAACTCTGCAACTCTGGGCAACCTTTACTTTCATTTTCAATTCAAGTAAATGTAAAATTTACCCACGATAATTGGCATCCGTGCATCAGTTGACACAACTGCACACCTATTTCCCCATCCTTTATTTGGCAAAGTTTTTTGTTGTTGTGACTGACGTGCCATTGCTTTGAAAATCTGTCATCCTGATAAACAAAGTTTCAGTTGTTTCTCCCGTGGGGAACTGCTGCATTTCTGCAGTAGAAAAATGAAAAAAGGGGGAAAAAGAAAACACCAAATAGATGTTGCAAACTGATCCAACATCTTGATTCTTAGACTCATTGACAGGGAGAGAGAGAGAGAGAGAGAGAGAGAGAGAAAGAGAGACTTTTGACAGAGCACCATTACCAGCAGCAGCAGCAGCAGCAGCTAACACCATCACCAGGGCCACTTGGCAGCCATGACTGATGAAGGACAGGGCTGGGGTCAGTGACCCCCCCAGGCCTCAGGACAGGCCTGTTGGGACTCCGATCGGGGGACACAAACTCACTTTCAAGCCCAACCCAGCTGAGCCGGGGGAAAGAATGACATAATGCGCCACATTGGTTTCAATATCTGTCAGCCTATAGCCTCTCTTTACATGGGGTGGAGGGTTGTGTGTGTGTGTGTGTGTGTGTGTGTGTGTGTGTGTGTGTGTGTGTGTGTGTGTGTGTGTGTGTGTGTGTGTGTGTGTGTGTGTGTGTGTGTGTGTGTGTGTGTGTGTGTGCGCGTGTGTGTGTGTGTGTGTGTCTCTAAAGGGGTGGGGTGTCTCAGATTTGCGAGCACAAATTAATTTAAAAATGCACTAGTCATGTCAGCGCCTTGAGAAATGCTACTCCACCCCTTTCACGTGTGATGGTTAAAGCTGTTTATGACACCAGCTGCTAAAGTTTCTTGATATCAACAGTTAAGTTACACCGACCCCTCACGTACAGTAAATATTATACTCTGCAACAGTTGTCTTTTTAGAACAGCGGTGTGGAAAATATTTTATAAGTAGTATCCTATCAGGTAACAGGAGGGAGGGGGGGGGGGGAAGGGGGTCACGCATCCTAATGCATCTGCTGGGGCTTGTAACAGACTGGCCGTTTGGTCCAACTGAAAAGTACAGACATCATGTACGGGGACTGGGGCTGGGGCTGGGGGGTAGGAGAGGAGGTGGTGGTGGAAGTGTCTTTGAGGGGGTGAATGTGCTACTGTCAATCGCACAGCTTTTTCACCACCTGAATTACACGACACATGTGCCGTGATTTGGACAACAACTCATGTATGTGTGTTAATGTGTGCGAATGTGTGTGTGTGTACACACACGAACATGTGTGGCTGTGTGTGTGGGTGTGGGACAAAAATATGCAAGTGTGTACTGAGAGCTATTTGTATTTCTTGTCAAACACACACACACACACACACACACACACACACACACACACACACACACACACACACACACACACACACACACACACACACACACACACACACACACACACGCATCAGTGTTCTTGTGTATGTCTGTGTGTGTGTGTGCATGTGTGCGTGTGCACATGTATGTGTGTGTGTGTGCTTCTGTGTGTGTGCTTCTGTGTGTGTGTGTGTGTGTGTCTGTGTCTGTGTCTGTGTCTGTGTGTGTGTGTGTGTGTGTGTGTGTGTGTGTGTGTGTGTGTGTGTGTGTGTGTGTGTGTGTGTGTGTGTGTGTGTGTGTGTCTCAGTATGAGGGCATCTTGTGCTAGTCATGCAGTGGGTACAGTACTGTATTAAAGGCCACCTATCTGGTTTGGCCAACACAAAAATGACTGGTGATACATCATAGCCGCCGATGGCAGTGAGGGTATGGATCCATGCCAAAACAGGATGTTAACAAGATGTTCTTGTCACAACTCCATTACGGCTCTGGGTCAATGTGACCACGCAGAGGAAAACGAACAGCAGCAAGAGAAAGAGATTAGAGATGCACAAAACGACAAGGGTGGTGTTTTTTCCCCCTGTGTTTCCCCCCCAGCCAGGATACTATAACAAATATTCATAACACCAAACTGATTTCCATGTTCCCTTTTCTTTTCAAACAAGGTTGAGAGATTAGAGATGCATACATTGATGGGGGTGATTTTTTTTGTTCTTAAGTTTTCCCCCCAGCCCATTCACCCAAAAACTGTGGGAATATTCACCAAAATGACTGACCTTGGTGTCTCTGTAATTTTGTTTTTCAGGCTGAGGATGGATTACCTTTTTTCTCCAACATTCACAGACAGTGACTGCCTCATTATGAGTGACAGGTGTGGTATGAAATGTGGTGCTTCCTGGACTGTGTGACAAGTCAACACGACATTTCAACCCTCCGGCACTACGTATTTCACCATATGATCTCCAGATTATGCTCAAAAGGTCTTATTCTGATCTTCATAACCAAGGGAGAAAATATCTACTTCAGGCAGTTCTGGATAGTACCAGAAAAGACATAAGGCCATGTTTAATCCTTCTTTTGTTCATTCATATTAATTGTAATAATAATCACAGTATATACTTAATATATAATATTTTAATCTAAAAAAAAAAAGAAATATACATATCTTTTACACCCAGGAGGGAGGATCTAAATGGCTCCAGAAAGAACCATCAGATTATGTCGCGATTATTGTGTTCATAAATAATTTTGACGTGTTTATTACCCAACTATGTAATTAGTCACAAAGGACAGGAAATGCATCAACCAATGACTCATTATCAGTTATTGTAATAATACCACGGAAATAAATGACTAAGCCATGACGTGTGTGTGTGTGTGTGTGTGTGTGTGTGTGTGTGTGTGTGTGTGTGTGTGTGTGTGTGTGTGTGTGTGTGTGTGTGTGTGTGTGTGTGTGTGTGTGTGTGTGTGTGTGTGCACGCCTCTGTGTGTGTGTGTGTGTGTGTGTGTGTGTGTGTGTGTGTGTGTGTGTGTGTGTGTGTGTGTGTGTGGGGGGGGGGGGGGGGTGGGGGGGGGGGGGGGGGTGGGGGGGGGGGGGGGGGGGTTACTAAGGTAAGGTAAAGTTAAGAGTTGAGAGAGGCTAAAAGGCTAAGAATGATTATGTAAAATGTTGCGTGGTAAAATGATCCTACACCCCAGCCCCCACCCCGCACTCCAGCCCCAAAACCTCTCCCTGTATGTGTGTCTCAGCCGGCCTCAATCTAGGCTCTGGCTGTTTGTCCAGTGTAGGGCTCTCTTCTCTTCTCTTCTCTTCTCTTCTCTTCTCTTCTCTTCTCTTCTCTTCTCTTCTCTTCTCTTCTCTTCTCTTCTCTTCTCTTCTCTTATTTTCTCTCCTCTCCTCTCCTCTCCTCTCCTCTCCTCTTCTCTTCTTTTCACGCTGAAACGGGCCCTCTAAGCCTCTCTGGGTCCTCCACTGCCCTGCTGGCTGACTGACTGACTGTCTGTCGGGATTATCTTGTTAATGACTCAGGTGTTGTAGGCCAAAGTTGAGTGCTGTCAGTATGTATGCCTCCTCTGAGGCTGAGGGCCGGGGTGGGGGGGAAGGGGGAAGGGGGGGTGGTGATCTTGGGGAAGAGGAGATGAGGGGATGGGGGGAGGAGGGGGAGTGTATGGGCTTGGCTCAGATGCACCAGGTGTAATCGGAGCTGAATCTTTTTTGCTCTCCCGTGTCTGTTTGTGAATCTTTTACGTTAGTGCTGTGGAATCACTTTATAGTGGCATGGTGGGCTGATTGGCCGGTGAGGGCCTTGCTACTCCTTGCTTTGCTTTGCTTTGCTTGCAGAAACAACAGCTGAGATGCAGTCAAGGTGGTTGCTGCTGCCACTGCGTTTTCTCCCGCGACGCCCCCCGGGTGATACGTCCCATGTGATGCATGAGAAATAAAACCGATTGGCAAGCCAGGTGTCCTGCTCTTCTAAGTGGGCTAATGGCCTTATTTGGTTGTGGGAGCGAGCCACCACGAGCGAGGCCCAGCTCGGTGACTAATAAAGAGTCGCTGAATTGATTTTTATTCTGACCTACATTTTCCCCACACTGATATCATTTAAAAAGGCCTTTACAAAACAGAAGAAGGGGGGGAAAGTTAAAGTAGTAGTAAAAAAAGAAAAGTGCCAAAGTAGTTGGTTGACTCAAATTTCCCTAGGTTAGTTTTTTTTTTCATCTTTCACCTCATTATGTATAATGGAATAACTGGGGTAAACGCTATGCACTTTTTCACACTTTGGAAAAATGTATGTCCAGCAGATGTGTTTTCCCAAATCTTTTTTTCTTATCTTGAATGTTGTCTACCATCAGTCTTTTGATGAGCAACTTGCTATTTTCAATGCTTACTAAAATCTGACTCGGAAACTTCTGGTCCAAACAGAAATGTTGTCTTTAATTCACCACACACAATCTGACATCCTGTGCAAACAATCAGGCACTAAATGTGGTGCTCTTTTTTTTACAAGCTACCCCCCTCGTCCCCTCGCAAACTAGCACACATGAACGCACACACGCACACACGCACGCACGCACACACACACACACACACACACACACACACACACACACACTCTCACGCGCGCACGCGCACACACACACGCACGCACGCACACACACACACACACACACACACACAAACACACAGACACACACATGCAGCTCAGGCCCAGGCAGGATGAAAAGGCCCCACAGTTACAGTGCACAAAAAAAAATCAACAGGCGATCTATGTGCCGGCCTGGTCAGCGTACACAGTGCATCTATTAATTTCAGCTGCGGGTGAGAGTGTTTACATGACAGGCAGCTCAGATTCCACTGTAACCAACCCCCGGGAGCCTCCAGGTTATAAATAAAGAGGTATATCTTTAATCAATGACCTTTCATCTTCCAGTTTATCACTGTATTTAGACGTAACTTAAACGTGAATGCACATCTGGGGTTGTGGTGTGTCGTGACAGACTCTGACCGGCAAATGCACCATGTTATTCAACCAGCTTGTAAGACACATTTTACAAATGCTCTGCACTGATTACCGGTATCTATTTTTTGGCAAGAATCTCTGTTTGGAAAGAATTACTAACTATGATTGTATGATGATGATATGGTTCATGACAGTTTTCTGAGTTGAAATAGGGGCGTGACATTTCATTCTTCAATCATTCAATCTCTAAATGGTCTTCTAATCCACTAATGAGAAGGATGTCCAAGCTGCTTTTTTTCTTTCTACGACAGCACACCATCCTGCTAGAGTCAGTGTAAAATTGAAACACCCCAACTGACCGAGTTAAATCAGGCTGGCACCATCAAATCACCTGCCACTGTCCGCATTGCATTGACGCGGACGCTATGTGTGTGTGTGTGTGTGTGTGTGTGTGTGTGTGTGTGTGTGTGTGTGTGTGTGTGTGTGTGTGTGTGTGTGTGTGTGTGTGTGTGTGTGTGTGTGTGTGTGTGTGTGTGTGTGTGTGTATGTGCGTGTGTGTAGGCCTGGGTATTGATTGACAATTTTCGGTTCCGGTTCCATTTCCGGTTCCTTCGTTTCGGTTCCGGTACCAGAACGGTTCCATTTTCGGTTCCTAGAAACCCTGAATTAAATCTGCAGTTACCCAAAGTGGCCAGTAGATGGCGTAACGGGTCTGTAAATCATGAGTTTCCCTGCCTGCCACAAGGCGGAGCTCCTCGTGACTTAAGCAATGACGGGTTAAAGGCATTTAATTCTATACAGCATTCATGAATAATTGCATGCTGCAAGTTGTCCTCTCGGCATGGTTTGGCAAGTATATTAAACGGTTTTGATACTGATAAATGTACTCATGTCTGATTAAAATTGTTCTGCTGTACGGTGCAACTTCACTTCTGGTACCAATCCTATGTCAAGCGTGCCTGACATGATTTTTTTTAATGTAGCCTACGCTACCCAGTCTGTCGACAGCTGGGGCTTTTCTACTAGGTACTGCAGAACTGTTCTAACACAACTAGGCTTCATAAATAGGCTATTCATGAAACTTGACGGGGTCTCGATGGTGCTGTCTCGCACGCATTTCCATACAGGGACTAGAACTGGGCCGTATGATCAGCTGATGCAAGTAGCCGCGACAACACTGTGCTTTCACGCCATGGTGAATCTAAGCTAAAGAGTCCTAATCTAAACGACATATAGGCCTAAATATATATATAACCAGCGATCGCCTTCTCCTACAGACATGTGTTAGGGCTTGTTCGAAAGCTGAGATTCTTAGCTTTTTACAGTTTTTTACGGCACGTTTTTATGTTCTTTCATTCAAAAGTTATTGAACTGTAAGCGGCCGCTGTTGCAAGTGAAAAAATAGCGCTTTCCAACCATTTTTTTAATCTCGTCATTTTTTTCCCAACAGCCAGCGATCTCCTTAACCTAGACCTACAGACATGTGTTAGGGCTTGTTCGAAAGCTGAGATTCTTAGCTTTTTACAGTTTTTTTACGGCACGTTTTTATGTTCTTTCATTCAAAAGTTATTGAACTGTAAGCGCCCGCTGTTGCAAGTGAAAAAATAGCGCTTTCCAACCATTTTTTTTAATCTCGTCATTTTTTTCCTAACAGCCAGCGATCTCCTTAACCTAGACCTACAGACATGTGTTAGGGCTTGTTCGAAAGCTGAGATTCTTAGCTGTTTACAGTTTTTTACGGCACGTTTATATGTTATTTCAATCCACAGTTATTTAACCTTAAGCGGCCGCTACTTCAAGCCTAAACAATGGCGTTATTATCCAGCCGGATAGAGAGGAAATCTTTTTTTCTCGCTGTGTTCTTTGTTCCCTCAAATTAAACCGACGGTCTAAATAGGCTACATTTGTGCGTCCTCAACACAAGACCAGTTCTTTCTAAGTTAGCTCTTTTCATGGAAAAACATGTTTCCAAGGAGTCAGAGACATCTTCCTGAAGAGTCGAGGTCATGGTTGAGGTTGACGGTATAGCATAGTTGAGGTTGACGGTGCCGTTGTAAAGATGCTGCTACTCCGCACGCAAGTTAATCGAATGCAAGAGCAGGTGTTTGAACAGGTTGGATGTATTGCCATTCTTGCATGATAGCCTATTAGTTTATCGCAGATAGGCTATTGCAGCGCGCTCCTTCCTTATCTACTTTCCTGAAATATAGCCACGCTTTCGACGGCATGTTTTTGTTTCTCAATAGTACAATCAGCTGGTTGAATATCAGCTGTCTTATCAATCGTTTAAATGAGGTGCGAAACGGGAAGAGGAGGAGCGTGGTCAGTTTGTGACACTTGTGGCCGCGTGCTTAAACACACATTTGATGGCTCTGACAGTCAGACTTCAGGAACCGAAACGTGGAACCGACAGACAAGGCACGTTTCGATTCCAAGTAGAACCTTAGCTTTTAATTCGGTTCCATCAAATAATTGAATTTCGGTACCCAGTCCTACGTGTGTGCGAGTGTAATGGGAGCAAGTGCTGTGGACAGCCCAGGGACGAGAGCCAAGGAATCAAATGTCAAAAATGTGACAAGAGACAACATTCAATGGCACTCCTGGAGTGCTTCTGTGGAGGATAGCACAGAGCCTATTTAACAGTCTGTGCGTGTGTGTGTGTGTGTGTGTGTGTGTGTGTGTGTGTGTGTGTGTGTGTGTGTGTGTGTGTGTGTGTGTGTGTGTGTGTGAGAGAGAGAGAGAGAGAGAGAGAGAGAGAGAGATAGACAGAGAGAGAGAGAGAGAGAGAGAGATGGCATAGCAACGTGGAAATGATCCAAAATCAACAAGGATAGAAAATAGGACAGAAGTTGTCACACCTGCAAAAAACAACAAAAAAACAACAACCCAATCAATCAAAAAAGGTGAGAGGGTGAACCAACCAAAACCTTTTGTTCTGAGTAATGTGATGAGGCCTGTCATGACAGAAGCGTTTCGGATCAGTCACACAGTGAGATGTGGTGACTCGAGTCACAGGAACGTGATGGTGAGTCACCCACCCATCAACTGAAAATAGACAAAAAATAATCGTAAAGTAGGATACATGCTGCTATCCATGGCCAGCAATTGTTTGCCTTTACTGGGGAATCCCCAATTGCAATGCACAGCGCCGCGTACTGCAGTAAAAGTAAGTCTGAATCACATCTGAACAAGGTATTTTTACACACGCACATGTATGCAGTGCACACATGCAAGCACAAAGGAACAAGAGCACACACACAGACACACTTGCGCGCGCCCACACACACACACACACACACACACACACACACACACACACACACACACACACACACACACACACACACACACACAGGCTAAAATATACCTAGGGTCCAGTCGATTCTTCAGGGTTTAGACAGAATGTGCAGCCTCTTGTAAGATGACTGACAATCATAAAAGAAGAGATGACCATGTCCAGGCTATATGTGAAATTTTAAAATGTGTGTCATTAGCTA
>NC_085859.1:33414376-33421876 GCF_034702125.1 Engraulis encrasicolus | reverse complement strand
CGCAACAGGTCAGGCCCCAGTGACTCGGGTGGAACATCAAACTGTCAGGCGCACACAGATCCATCATTAGTGGATTAAAAGTCAAGTTCCACCTTCTTGAGCCCCACCCAGAGCCTCCCCTATAACCCTTCTACGAGATAAGTCACTAATTCTTCACTGTATAATCTGTGCAAGTTCTCATCGCAGATGCTTTTTTGGGGGGGCTGGGAGGAGGAGAGAGCTGGTGAAACTTGTCCAAACCAAGGCTTTCATAGTTTAAAAAAATTCCAACATGATGTGTGTGTGTGATTCTATCGGATGCCCTGCAGGTTGATTGGAATTCTACCGTGACATATTCCGTCAACATTCTACACCCCTCTGGGTCATTTTTTCTTCTTTGTGCGGGGAGGGGGGAAAAGCAAATGAGAAAAAAACAAGCTGAACCACCTGTGGTTTTTTTTTCTTTTTCAAGATAGGACTTTGCCCTTTTCTTCCCCTCTCATTAAACAAGATTGACATATATTAGCTCAGCTCTCGTCGAGTGCTAGCGCGCATTGACCAAAAAAGAAAAAACACTTGAGCATCTGACAGTGCAGGTTGAGATTTTTTTTTCAAAAACAACAATCAACATAGTGACACGCAAGGTATGGTAAGCATTACACAACCAGACTTGAAGGAAGGCGGGAAAAAAAGAGAAAACAACGCAAGCCAAGCAGGCTCCCGACAGAATAACAAAAACAAAGTGCCCACACGCAAGTTCTGCGCTCTCAAAATAGTTCCAGTCATTGTGTTCAATGCCTTTCTTTTCTTTTTACTTTTTTTCTTTTGGAAAAAAAAGAAAGAAACGACTCGCTGGGTTGCTCACTTCCTTATATTATACAAGGCCTCTGGAGCTGATGTGTTTCCCCAATAAAACGCAGGAGCCCCGATACCCTCCGTGGTGATAGTGTGGGAACCAACGTAGGCCTAGCCACTGCTGCTGATGCCCTCCCCTCCCTCCACCATCACCACACACCACTCACTGCTGCTGATGCCCTCCCCACCCTCCACCATCCACCATACACCACTCACTGTTGTAGTCATTACGGAGCAGACTGTGCTGACATAATTGCAGGATGTTGCCCCAAGCACCCCCCCCCCCTCGCCCCCACCTCTACACACACACACACACACACACACACACACACACACACACACACACACACACACACACACACACCACACACACACACACACACACACACACACACACACACACACACACACACACACACACACACACACACACACACACACACACACAGCCTACTAGGTGTTTTTCACCTAATCTCGGACAGAACAGAACACAAGTAGCATACCTGATGTATGTGTGATTAGTGACAGGAGGACTTTGGCGTATCACTATCAAACGTCTTCTCTTCTCTTTTCTTCTCCCTGTCTCTCCCCTTTCCCCTCTTTCTGTCTCACCCCCTGACACTTGGGCTTTGTGTCTGTGTGTTTTTGCTCCTTCCACCTCTATCTAGCCTTTAGGAAACAAAAAGGGTTCTTATCTTGAAGATCTGTCTAAAGCCTAAGACCTGAAAACAGGCAAAACAACCCAAAACAACTGAAAAACCCTATGACCCCCCATTGTAAAACACATGCATCACATTTTGTCCAGAACTCATGTAGTCTTGAGTGAAAGCATGTCTACATCAGCGTTCGGTTACTTATATTTCAACATAACTCAGATTTTTTTAAATATAAAGTTAAGCTCATTCGTTGTACTGGGGTCACATTTTTATTCAACATCATAATAACATAATGTAAATGATTTGAGATTTATTTTGAATACAAGGACATAGTATGGCTATACATGCAGTATAATACATATTGTTGTACGATATTCTAAGTTCAAGACAGGTATAGCAATTGTGCAATTGAAGAGTTCAGTTGCAAAACCCCCTAACTCCATTTCTGAAGACCTGCGCTTCTATATTTTTAGAGAACCCCGTTGTTGGTTTGGTTTACATTCATGTACTTGATAATACATATAAATAGTTATACTACATAAATAAAATGAAAAAATATGAAATTTTGATAGCTTTGTATTAAATAAAAACGAATTAAGATTATTTTCTGAAAAGGCACTTAGGGGGTTTTGCATCTGAACTCTTCAATTGTTCTTAAAATGGTAGTTCGCTATTTTAGACATTAAGCCCTGTTTGTGTGACTTCTGGGGTGAAGTAGAGATGTTCTCATCACAATTTTGACATTTGGTGCTGAACGGAGCATTTGGGTATCCAAGACTGCAGCCCCCCCACCTTTACATTGACTCCAATAGAGCACTCAAGCAATCGATTATAAAATGGCATTAAACTTTTGTTTGAGAAGACATGGAACTCACCGCGTGGTCAGTGGTAGACAGCGATAAATTGACCCGAAAATTGCAGCGAAATATGCCTTCTAACTGTTGTTTAGCATTTGGCGGACCTATTTTTCCCCAGACGCCGTTGAATAGCAGTAGACATCCAGCCAGTAGGTAGCGATAGTGTGTTGTTTATGTAGACATCAAGGAGCGAGGTAGAACGGCTATCTTTGAGCGGGACTGGCTACAAAAACTACAGCTTGCATACAAACCATAGATAGTAACGATAACAAACGCACCCCCATTTCCGGTCGCGCGGAGTAATACTAGTCAAACCAATACAATCAATGAAGACGGACAATAATGAATTATCTTCTCTGGAAGCGTATTTCGCGGTGATTTTCGAGCCAACGTATCATGTCTCTGCAAACGAAAGTTTAATGCCATTTTATGATCGATTGCTTGAGTGCTTCATTGGAGTCAATGTAAAGGTGGGGGGGCTGCAGTCTTGAATACCCAAATGCTCCGTTCAGCACCAAATGTCAAAATTGTGATGAGAACATCTCTACTTCACCCCAGAAGTCACACAAACAGGGCTTAATGTCTAAAATAGCGAACTACCACTTTAAGTATACATTTATCTAAAATTCTAAAAATAATGTAGTATGGCAATCTAGAAAAAGACACATATAGTAAACTTTTTTTAATTTGGTCATGTCACTGGTCACTTGGTCAAAACACTGAATCCACTGATTACTTAGGAATACACTTTTTTATATATTCATAAGGATATCAGACTGCTTGGTAAAATATTCCTTGACATGAACCGAGACTGACCTGGGTCAAAGGACCACAGGAGCGCTGGATTAGGTTTATTTATGACAGACACTAACTCTGACTCAGACACTAGCAGTCACTAGAAATTAACCACTGATTAGCTACTCACTCAACCCTCCACCGATCACGACACACTGCATTGACAGAGTCCTTTATTTATCCAACATTTGCTTTACTTCCATTCTGTTTAATCAGGTTTATTTTAGTTTCATTTGCATTGAAATTCAACTACACCCGTCTTATTCAAAAGGTGTTGGAGAGAGAGAAAAAAACATTAGGACATGAATATGTCCCCGGTTCTTAGAGTGAGATGAGTGAGCCATCTCTACGGGAGTAAAGCTGATTGACTGTCTACCTGACGAAGATTTTAGTAAAATCAGGTCAACAGCCAATCAGCTTTTCCTCCCATAGAGATGGTGAATGAATCTTACGAATAAGAACACCCCTTCATTGTCATGAATCCTGTATTGTCTTTCTGTTCTCACAGTCCCAATGCCAGAGCAGTGCAGCCAGATTTGCACTGACACACCAGTCAGTATTTACCACAGCGGTAGCTTACACGTGGCAGGTAATCACTAGTAAAGAACAGCGGGTCACAGGCCTGAGAGAGCATGCCTTATGCAACACATTGCACACAGTGGATATATATGTAAGATAGCGCGCGACCCCATTAAGGCGGCCACAACTGGGCCGGGTCTGGCTAGGGGTCTGGGGGCAAGTGTGTGAAATTGTGGAGAGGAGAGGAGGAGCCAGCTGTCAGTGTGGTGTTTGTGTGTGTGTGTGTGTGTGTGTGTGTGTGTGTGTGTGTGTGTGTGTGTGTGTGTGTGTGTGTGTGTGTGTGTGTGTGTGTGTGTGTGCGTGCGTCTAGTGTGTGTGTGTGTGTGTGTGTGTGTTTGTCCGGGCATATGGGTGTCCTTGCATAAAAGCGGGAGTAAAATGCAGCCAGTGCTGCGTGGCTGGCAAAGATCACTCACCTCGTTTCTGCATAAAACTGAAGAGGTCGTCGAGGAACTCTTTTCGCTTCACGTCGTCATCCAACTCGTAAAGCTGTGGACGACAGAGAAGAGGAACAGCAGCAGTGAATAAAAGTGGCCCACGAGAGTAAAGTGCTTGCTTGGAGTTGAGTAAAAAAAGTACATATGATTAAGTATGGCACTTCGTACAGTATTTGAAGTCAATGGGCATATGGCCAGCACAATCGAAGCAGCCTGGCCAGCAGAGATATGGTGCGCACTGTATGATGATTTTTGTTCAAAGAATACATTTACAGTAATGTGGTCTTTCAATGTTTAACATGACATTCCACATAGATTTTTTTTAATGGAGGGATTTGTGAGACAAACAAGAGGGTGAAGTTCAATATGATTGGAAGAAAGAAATTATATTGCAGGCATGACAAAAGGAGAAGTTATTTTCTGGGGTACTATAGATTTTTTGGAGTAAACTGAAGCAAGAAAGAAAAAAAAGGTTCCCCCATTGAAAGCTTTCGCATTTTCCTTTAAGCTCCTTTCCAGTAATCTGCACGCTTAATGTTATCAATACGTCCATACATTCCTGCTTTTTTTATCGGTACATATATGCTACATGCATTTCAAGGCCACCTCTCACTCTTTCTCTCACTCTTTCTCTTCTCTCTCTCTCTCTCTCTTTTCTTTATTGGCTTTTCCATTATACTCCTATTCCCGTTCTCTATTCAGCAAGTGGGGTATGGAGTCAAAGAGCCTTTTAAGAGCAGTTCCTGTGTGAAAAGGTTGCAACCTGATGGAAATATCTTGCTCAACCTTCACTCTTCAATACGTGGTGTGCGTGCGTGCGTTAGTGTGTGCGCGCGTGCGTGTGTCTATGTGTGTATGTGTGTGTGTGTGTGTGTGTGTGTGTGCGTGCGTTAGTGGACGGGGCCTAGGGATCAATATTGGAAGACAGAGGGATGACCTTTCAAAACAGCAGGGGCACACGGAACGAGACCGCGGAGATAATAACTGATCATTTAGGAGTGTATTAGTTGTCACCAATATTAAAGGGCCCAATCCAATCAACAGCCAGGGCTGGAGCGCTTTTGTATTGGGGGGGAGGGGGAGGAAGGGTTGGGGTGTGTGGGGAAGGGCGAGGGGATCGAGTTGGCGGCGAGGGACTGTTTCCTGTCCGTGCCGTAAAAAGCTAGACGGGAGGAAGAGAAGAGACGCGGCGGGCTGACGGCGATGCGTCTTCGTAAAGATCACTCCATTGACCCGGAGAAGAGTGGCAGAATGGCAAACAAACAAATACAAAAAAAAGTTGCCATTTGTAAGAGACAAAACATCTTACAAAGTAAAAGGGAACCACAGTGTGCGACATCTCAGTTTTATTCTTTTAAAAATACAGTATATATTTATTTATTTTACCCTTAATGTTGTAATTTTAATACAGAGAAATAAACATAAAACAGTATGATTTTGCTGTCTACTCATACATTTCACGCCATCCTCACAACCATTGGACAAGGGACAGGGCAGTGCAAGTTACGACAGCAGTTATGACATTTGAGGACTAGAGCGACAGCCTGATCTTATAGGTTGTGGCAATGCAAAACAAACTATGTTGGTTGACACACCAGACACTCAACCCGATTATCCAGTTTTTTGTGTGTGCTGGCCAAATTGGACATTTGTAGTCAACAGAACAAGCCAACCCCCCCCCCATTTTTCTCTCTCTCTCTCTCCCTCTCTCTCTCTCTCACACACACTCTGTTCAAGGGACTAGCAGGACACTCAAGCGGCTGTGTCCCGTCTCTGAGGGACCCTGGTCCTTGTCCTGCTAACCCACATTCACACCAGTCATGAGAGAGAGAGAGAGAGAGAGAGAAATAGAAAAAGACAGACAGACTGGAAGAGAAAGACAGACAGACAGACAGACAGACAGACAGACAGACAGACAGACAGACAGACAGAGAGGTCAGATCTGTTGGCAGGTCTGTACTGATGACTAGGTCAGGTCAAAGGAGGAACAGCAGCTGAGCTCCAAGAGTGTCAGATTAAGATATACCGCTACTGTAGATGATGTTTCACTGAATAGCTATAATGATAATAACAATAATAATAAAATAATTATAATCAATAAATTAATTAATTAAATGATAATAATAAAATAATAGTATTATTTTTATTGTTGCTGTTGTTATTACTATTATTATTATTGTTGTTGTTGTTGTTGTTGCTGTTGTTGTTGTTGTTGTTGTTATTATTATTATTAGGCCAATTATTATTTATTATTTCATGTACATGACTGCCTGATGTCCTCCTCCACTTTAGGGAAAGCTTATGGTGNGGGGGTGGGGGTGGGGGTGTAGAGTAATGGCTATGATCGCCGCAATCTATACCTCACAGAGCCTTTAGCACCATTACACGCTCATGGATTATTCATATGGGGAAGACATATACATACACATGTACGTATGTACAGCCTGTGGAAAATACATTATCTTGCTCTCCTCACTGTATGCCATCCTTTTGTTATTGAGACTGACCTGGAGAAAAAATATCTCGTGTTTTTTGAAAGTCAAATATGGTAGTAAATGTGTAAATGTGTGTAAGATTTACTAAGGATGGAAGGGAAATTATCTCACAATCTCATGATACAACCAACAGCGCGTAATGTCACAGTCTTTGTTTTGCTACAGGGGTTTGAAACATGTATTTCGGATAGGTTTGGTTTACTGAAAGTAATGTGTCAGAGTGTCGCCTTTGGGAAGGATTGCTGGAGGACACACTGACACAGGTCTCTCTCTCTCTCTCTCTCTCTCTCTCTCTCTCTCTCTCTCTCTCTCTCTGACTCCCCAAGACCTGGTGGGTTGCACTTTTTGGCTACAGGGCCTTTAAATAATTCCTGCCTTGAATGACACGAGCTGCTTACTCCCTCATCGCAGGCCTCTTTTTCCAGGTTTTTGTCCTGCCCTGACATGACCTTGGTACAGGCTGGATCTCATACATGTATGCACAAGCATAAGGAGAGGGACAGAAAAGGGAGAAAACCGAAGGGGGTTAAAGAAGTGGGAAAAAAGAGACCAGGGTGGTCTCGAGTGGGTCTCTATGCCATTAAGAAATGTGTTGTTTTACTCTTTCACAGACATTCAGGCCAGGGATTACAACTTCAACAAATGACAACTTCCAAGATTGCATTGCCTGCCGGAAGCCAAACGAAACAAACAAACAAAACAAAAATCAACCAGACGACCTTCTGAGGCCTTTTCTGGAATTCCACGAGAACTGGAAACTAAATGTCTTGAGCAAGTTTGACATTCCTGACACAGATGTTGTAAAGGCAGCCTCTGATGAAGTTTCTATTCAGGAATGCTGTCATAG
>NC_085859.1:33404376-33411876 GCF_034702125.1 Engraulis encrasicolus | reverse complement strand
GAGAGAGAGAGAGAGAGGAGGGGGGGGATGAGTGGAAGAGAAAAAACAGTTTGTGTGTGCATTAGTGTGTGCGACTGTGTGTATGTTTGCCTGTGTGCTTGCGTGCATGCGTGTATGTGCATGTGTGCGGGTGTGCACGCATGGGTATAAGTGTATGTTCAACCCCTGTCCTCCTCCTCCATCCACATCTAGCACCGCTAAGTTTCTGAAACAACCGGAGCAATGGGCTCCCTGTCCTGTTGTGTCCTGTCCACACCTCCGATTGCATGGGGCCCTTATCAACCACCCTTGTGGAGGAGTAGCACACCGGCCACCCGCCACCGGCTCAGCCAACCTGTTTTTCCAGCCCATCTCCCCGCCTCCCGATTGGCTTATTGTTTCCCCATACAGTCCCTGTCATCAGCAATAATAACTCCCACCCACCCCCACAGCGTAACGCAACGCCACGCCACTGCACGCCAGGGGTGTGGACAAGCCACGCCACGGCAAACAACTGCTGAACTGCTATTCACAGCTGCTGATGCAACACTAATATAACACTATATATACACGTATATGTACAGTATATAAGATTTATAAATAGCTCACGTGCCATTGTTCGTATGGCACACATCTTACATGTGGCTGCTCACATCATTGTTCATGTCAATGTGTACATGCGCTGTATGGCTTGCATTGTGTATGTGCAATAGTTGAAATAAAAGGCCATTCTATTCAGTTCTATCAATATGGTTAAGTCATAACACATGTACACATTTAGTGACTGTACCCACCACTGGATGCGAGCTGAAACAATTGACCTCAGGGCTAAAACAAAAAAAGGGGAAGCTTCAAAACACATGCATGCATGGTATGGAATGAGACGTAAATAATGCGGTTTCCCCCTTCGTATAATAGAGCGGACTGCTGTTTTGCCACAAACGTTGAGTCATTTTCTTAATGTAAAATCCGTGTGGCGTGGCGTGGCGTGGCGTGGCGTGGCGTGGCGTGGCGTGGCGTGGCGTGGCGTGGCGCCGTGTAGAGGGGGTGATGATGGCAGAAGTGGACGTGGGAGGAAATGCTCAATGCAAAGGCGCTGAAATATGAATGAGCGGCGCAAAACGCAAACGACACTGAGGAGTCATCAGCCCCGCTCATAATTTATTAGACTCATTATGTACACGGGAGGAGGACAAGAGGAGAGAGGGAGCAGAGAGAGAGAGAGAGAGAGAGAGAGAGAGAGAGAGAGAGAGAAAGAAAAAGAATGAGATAGAGTGAAGGAAGAATATATAAAAGAAGACTGACTAGATAATGAACACACACACACACACACACACACTCACACACACACCCACACACCCACACACACACACACACACACACACACACACACACACACAGCCTCGCTGCTGCCTCTTATACACAATGTGACATAGGTCATCTCAGGAGTGGCCAAAGGGTTGTGTTGAACTGGGGTTCAACCAAACTCTTTCCTGCTTCAGGCAGACTCACTGTCAATTACCTCAGACACCCAAAAACAAATGGAGGCCAGAGGAATTTATACACACTAGAATGTCACCTTCTCACTCTTTCCACTTTTGACATAAAGACAACATTCATTTCTGATTTTTTTTTTTTTTGCTCGAGTTTCGCCCTAAAGTCCTAAAAGCTGTGTAGAGTCTCTCTCTCTCTCTCTCTCTCTCTCTCTCTCTCTCTCTCTCTCTCTCTCTCTCTCTCTCTCTCTCTCTCTCTCTCTCTCCACCTTGATTAGTGTGTGTGTGTGTGTGTGTGTGTGTGTGTGTGTGTGTGTGTGTGTGTGTGTCTGTGCACGCGCGTGCACATGACTGTGTGTGTAATAAGTGTTGTTTGGTGTGTAAGAAAGTTAGAAAGAAGGAGAGAGAGAGAAAAGAAACTGAGATGAAGGAGAGGTGGGATAGAGAGATAGAGAAAACGAGGGAGCAAGAGAGAGGGAAGGAGGGACTGGAGCCAAAGTGGTAGCATGTGTTTTTTGTGCACTGTATATGACAGCATGAGAGAGAGATGGAGAGCAACAGAGAGAGAGAAATAGAGAGATGGGGAGGAAAAACGCTGGAGAGAGAGAGAGCGATGGAGAGAGAGAGAGGGGGGGGGGAGCGATAGGGGAAAGTGAAAGTGGGAGCATGTGTTGTTGTGTATTCGACAGCATAAGAGAGAGAGAGAGAGAGAGAGAGAGAGAGAGAGAGAGAGAGAGAGAGAGAGAGAGAGAGCATGCATTCTTGACCATGTAAGTGAGAATGTGTGAGCGCGTAAGAGTGAGTGAGTGAGAGCACAGGTGTTTGAGTTTGAGATGTATGGTTGCATGTGGGAGTGTGTGTGTGTGTGTGTGTGTGTGTGTGTGTGTGTGTGTGTGTGTGTGTGTGTGTGTGTGTGTGTGTGTGTGTGTGTGTGTGTGTGTGTGTGTGTGTGTGTGTGTGTGTGTGTGTGTGTGTGTGTGTGTGCAGCCGTGTACATTTTCTATGGCTGTCTTCAGATATGAGCAATAGATTTGTGGCGTCAGTGTGTGGGTGTGTGTGAGTGAGTGTGTGTGTGTGGTGTGTGTGTGTGGTGCCATGAGTGTACATGTGTGTGTGTGTGTTTGTGTCTGGGGGTGTGTGTGCGTATGTGTATGCATGCAGTGCCTTGAGTATGGGTTTCTCTGTGTGCGGGTGTGATTTCTGTGTGTGTGTGTGTGTGTGTGTGTGTGTGTGTGTGTGTGTGTGTGTGTGTGTGTGTGTGTGTGTGTGTGTGTGTGTGTGTGTGTGTGTGTGTGTGTGTGTGTGTGTTTTGAGGCCAGGAGTTAATTAGAAAACAGCACGCCTGGTCATGCTGGCACTCCTCCAACTTGGCATCGCGCCAGGACCAGCTCCAGCCCTCCACTGTCCCCACCTCTCCCCTCCCCACACACACACACACACACACACACACACACACACACACACACACACACACACACACACACCAGAGGCACACAGGCTCTTGCTCAGCTCTCGCTCACCCACAGACAAGCGCCCGCTCTCACGCACACTCACTGAACATACACACACTAACTTTCTCTCTCTCTCTCTGTGTCGCGCCATCTCTCTCACACTTGCTCAGACACACACACACACACACACACACACACACACACACACACACACACACACACACACACACACACACACACACACACACACACACACGTACACACACACACATGAACACACACACACACAGACACACACACACAGACACAGACACAAACAGACACACACACACACACACACATACAAACGCTCTCCCCCACCACCACTGCTGGCTCCCTGCCTTGCTGTGTATCTGCCCGCCTGTTTGCCTGCCCGCCTGCCTCCCTGTCTACCTGCCCCTTAACACTGTCAGTGCACACACTAACACGGACCGTCTGCGGTGCGCACACTGTACTGTATAGTGCCGTACACGTGTGTAGCGTAGCGGTGTTACGTTGTAGCGGCTTATGCGGTGCCACATGCGTCGCTGACATAATGAGATGTGTAAGCTAAGACGCGGGGTCGATCCCGCGCTCCTGGAGCCATGGAGCCCCCCCCCCCATCCCCCCTAATGGGATTTGCCGGGCCCTTGAGCTGATGGAGCTGGATTAAGTGGCCCAGGGAAGTTGACCGCAATATTGGCAACGCTAAGTGTTATTTTACCGGTGCTGTCACCGCCGCCAACGCTAACGCTGACGCTAGTGCTAGCGCTGCTGCTTCTGTGAGGAGAGGAGAGGAGGAAAGGGGGACTGATGCCACCAGCTCAAATACTGTAGAGGGAGCGTAGAGAGATCCATGTTATTTTACAGGTAGCGCTGCCACTGCCTTTGCCGGCACCATGAATAATTTTGTTTGTTTGATTTTGACGCTGGTAGTCTGCAAGGAGCAGAACAAGGGATTGATGCTGTGGGCTCAGTGACTGAGCGAGGGGGGATCTGCGGGAGAACGAAAGCTATTGAAAGAGCCTAGGAAGAGAAATACAGACAGACAAAGAGACAAAGAGACAGACAGACAAACAGGCAGATAGAGAAAGACAGACGGACGGACAGACAGACAAAGAGACAAAGAGACAGACAGACAAACAGGCAGATAGAGAAAGTGGAATGTGTTTGGTGCTTCCATTTCGTCATCATAAGGTGTGTGTGTGAGAGAGAGAGCGAGAGAGGGAGAGAGAGAGAGAGAGAGAGAGAGAGAGAGAGAGAGAGAGCGAGAGAGGGAGAGAGAGAGAGAGAGAAGCAGAGAGACAGACAGACAGACAGACAGACAGACAGACAGACAAACAGGCAGACAGACAGACAGACAGACAGAGATGGATACAGATACAGATACAGATACAGAGACAGAGACAGAGACAGAGACAGAGACTGAGACTGTGACATTGGTGACACCCACTCAAACTGAGGGTCATTTTTGACTGCATTAGTATCACCATAATCACATGTGTTTACCAACATAGCAAAAAAAAAAAAAACGCAACACACCCAATGTCCCCAACTGCTAATGACTGTTAAAATAAGTAACACCACATTTGGGGATGTGTGACATGGCATGGTTAAGTGACAAGCAGTTATTAAGAGATCAAAAAGTCAACACAGGGCTGAGCTCTTTGTCCACAGGAGAGGAGGAAATGAGGATATAAATTAAGCCGTAAGCTAACTCTATCTTGATATTTGATCGCTAAGATGCGTAGCAGGAAGTAAGTAGTTCTGCACACAGAGGAATGGCGCATCCGTGTATTGTGATGCACCTGAATTCAGCTGATTTATTGCCGTGTCTTTGACTGATATGTGCTTTGAAAATGATCAGGGGGAAGTATATTCTTTTATTACTTTTCACAATTGAAAACATTTTGTAAAATGGCCAAAACTACAACA
The DNA here is from genome assembly GCF_034702125.1 of Engraulis encrasicolus. Taxonomy (NCBI): domain Eukaryota; kingdom Metazoa; phylum Chordata; class Actinopteri; order Clupeiformes; family Engraulidae; genus Engraulis; species Engraulis encrasicolus. The sequence goes on along the minus strand of NC_085859.1, from coordinate 33,407,000 downwards.
TTGTAATTTAATTTTAACCCTGATTTAATTTTGAGGAAATACTCCCTTTCTACTGTATATCATGGTGAACGGAAACGTGTAAAATCTGTTAATACTTTCCAAGCTTCACACTTAATTTGAGTTGACATGGCTTTACAGTAAAACAAGTATCATATGAGTAACTAAACTCTCAGTGAATTGAACTTGGGTCATCTACACATAAAAAGGTGTGTGACTTCTACTAAAACCGGACAAGTCTATCTGATCTCAAAAATCAAGTGTTACACACAGGACGTGTCAGGGGCAGTATGGACATTACAAAACAGAAAAGTGAGAGCCTAAGGTGTGTTTGAGTGTGTGGGGGTATGAGGGCTTCACAGGACCACAGAGGTACTGTAACCTTCATAGTCTTTGCCTGGAGTCGCTGTTCATTCAGGGTTTTTTTTTAAGTTACAAAGGTGACCTTTAGATTGGGTGACAGAGAACAAGTTTATTTTCAGAGAGTGGGCCTACACACGGGAAAGGGGAGGCTCTTACCATCTGTGGTTGAAACGAGAGATTTGAGGCAAATAAACTCCATGAGCTCCATGCCAATCTCTCTATCTGTGGCCAATTAACGTTTTCACCTAACGAATGATCTTGCTAAACTCTGACCGACCACGTTGTGGCACTCTGTGGTTTCCAGATGTGTAGTCAAATAATTTAATTGTACACTAATATAAAGTAAATAGTATACTGCAACCTGATACTTACCATGTAAACTGAGGGAGCTGTATGAAATCTATAGTGTATGAAATCTGTGTCAATTTAGGGGAAATTCTCGGTGACTTTTTACAGAACCTAAACACACACACACACACACACACACACACACACACACACACACACACACACACACACACACACACACACACACACACACACACACACACACACAACACACACACACACACATGCACCACACACACATATGCAAACACACACAGTGCATATGTGCACATGCACACGCGTGCACACACACACACACACACACACACACACACACACACACACACACACACACACACACACACACACACACACACACAAAAGCATTGTTGTGGGGCTATTCTGAGCCGATGCTATAACCATACACTCGCGCTGCCTATAGATACCTTCTAATCCATATGCATATACTGTGTATGTACATACAGCAATTGTACTGTTGGCTGGCGTCTCAGAGGCGAGCATAAGGCACTGCGCAATAAAAGGCAAATATGAGAGCATTGCAGACCATAAATAATGCCGGCCCCCTTCTAATCTCTGAAAGAGGCCCCAACGCCCCAGTAAATAGCCCTACTGTCAGTGTCGGATGCAAATAGCCTCGCTGGTGGTGTCCAATCAGTCTCTCATTAGATTATTTAGACTTATCATTTTCCAGACCTCAAATGGCGCGACACAGAGTCCGCCAGAGCAAAAACTGAATGAGACCTTTTTTTTTCGCCTCCTAGTTTTTTTTCAAGTCTCGTCTCTTGTACCACACATCTGGTTCTGTTAAACTTGCGCATAATACATATGTGTGTTTTATTTTTAGATGAGTCTCGAGAAGGGCGCCAATCAAAAAAAGAAAATCAGCCAGGGCGAAAGGCAGGAAGTGAACCAAACCAAACCAATACCAAATCAAGACAGGCCGAGCTGGCCAGCCCATACGCACGATTGGCTACCCCACCCACACCAACACCACTGTTCACTGTTCTGTCAACATTCGTTATCCCTGGGGGTATTGGAGGGCCCACCCTCCCTCCCCCTGTTGCCTCGAATGACAAAAATCAAGACAGCCGAAATGACACGGTCGTCCGCGACGTAATTTAAGGATTACGCTCAAATTTCTCCTCTTTAATTAAGTGCTTTGGAGTGGCGACATGGCTAGCCGAAACCCGCTGAAACGGTTCTGGGGGGGAGGCGTGATGAATTATACATGACGATCAGGAACTTGATGTTTCTTGATGTCCATGTCGCATAAATAATGCAGCTGAATGCTGTATCTATATTTACGGGAGCACTGCTGGCGTGTGACATCTTTTTTACTGTAAGCCGTAATTTGGGGTGTGTACACTATATTGCACGTATATCATTTCTAATATAGGCTGCGGTTAAACATAAAATGAGACAGTATTTTCCGGCGACTATGAAAACATTGTTAGCAGTATGTTACAGTAATTTAATGGTTTCTGTTTATAGTTTCATGAGTCGTCTTATATCGACAGCTAATTACGTAAGATAAGAATAGTTTTTGATTCAGCTTAAGCTAAAACTGGCATGTCTGACTAGGCTGGGTAAGGATAATTAAAGCCTGTTTCCATAGTTGATCAAGATCAAGATGTTGTGTGGTGCGACACGCACGCACGCACACAAATACACATACACTTGGGCACACAACTACGGTTTGTACTAAGGCACGAAAGAGGGACGTTTTTTTGCCCCCAGACTCTTTTTATGCCATTGGAGAGGGTGCGGCGGGCCGACTGGTGTCTGCTGGAGCGCCTTATCACGGGTGACCTTTGAGAAGGTACTTCAAGAGGGGTTAGGGGCTGCTGGGAGGGAGGGAGATCAACTGATCGCAAGCCAGCAAAGGTGACAAAGATATACACATCTGCGCGCACACA
>NC_085859.1:33384376-33394376 GCF_034702125.1 Engraulis encrasicolus | reverse complement strand
AGACCATATGGCCATTTGCAAATGGACTACAAAAAACAGGGATAAAAATAAGAAAACCCTTTATTATCATTTTTCAGAGTACAATGACATTTAAAGCTGCTCAATAAAGTATTAGTATCTAGGTTTTTTTTAAGTTTCAGTAATGTCTACACTGAATGCATAAGTACTCAAACCCACAGTGCCACTTCCACGACACCAAAAAAGTAGTCATCATCATCTAGTATGTGGCGACATGTGAGGTGTGAGCTGACAATATAACAGCTCTCTTCCTTTGGGTCAGCACTTTTGAAATAATCTGCATTACGTCTGCAACTATGGTGTGATTAAAAAACAAAACAATGTCACTAAGGCTCCCATTAAATCCGCCTCAGTGAGACCAAAACAGCCTCAAATTACAAAGGACACAACCGTTGGCAAAATGAAGAAGTGAGGCAGAAAGTGCCAATTCAGTGCTTTCGAACAACTGCCCTATGAGGCGTTGACTGATAAGGCTGTGGTTGGTTTATTCGAACTGTAATATGTGTTTTGTGGGTTACAATGTTCTGAAGAAGAAAAAAAAGTGCTAAATTGTCTTAGAATTTCATCAAACCACCCGTTATCTAGCACATTTCCCATATCCTAAGAAAGCTTGACAAGATCCGTTAATGAATAATGCTGACGACAAAAATAGCATGAGGCACAGAAGCTTGTAGAGTCAACCCATTCATTTTGAATGTTAGGATGCACATTTTGCCCTTCTTCACAAATCTGAGAAAGTGAGTCCATGAGCGTAGTTTTACGTCGTATAGCTCTTATTTTTAGCGCCTATAATGTTTTAACCGCATGGAATTTCATTAGGGCCAACAAGTAAGCACTGCGAGTTAAGCTCGTTAGAAGGTCAGCTAAATGCAATAGTCCCATGCACCAGTTGTCTGCATGGATCCAGAAAAACGGCTTAGCGGCAATATGCTCAACAGACACCCACTCAGCTCCAATTACACTCCATCTCCAACAACTCGGGCCAAGCTTTCATCCTGCTCTCATAACTAACAGTTAGCCCAGGAACTTTGATGGCCCTGCGATGGAGATGACTCCAGCCAAAGTCAGCTGAGGTGTTCTCTCAGATCTCTTGATTTCCTACTACATAATTGATACTGCACAAGTGGTCCTGCAGTGCATATTACTGTATATTACTGGTTCCGAAAAGTAATGGAAATGTCAAAAAAAACTATTGTGCATACTATAAAAATACTATTTGAAAATATATAGGTTACTGTTGAGAATGGCGTAAGCTGATCGACTGGCTCATTGAACTGCCTCACGCTTTGAATGAGTCGTCTTGTGTCTGAGACGGATGTTGTCAATGGTCCAACAAGACCGCTGGAAAAAGAAAACCGATCTTTGTGTCATACATTAACCCTTCGACCTACCAACAGGGGCAACCCTCAAGGGTGTGAAAGTGTTGAACACAATGACTGCGGCCTGTATACTTGAATAACAGGGCAGACACTGTGAGCAAACCAGATTGAATCTGGGTTGAGTTCAAGCCCGTGTCTGAGCCACGCTCTACATAAGGCAGCGCAGGGAACTTGGTTTATGGCCCTCACGTTTATTTCTTTCAACATTGAGCTCTCTTTTCTAATACAATAAAAGGGTTTTAAATACAGAACTGTGCACACCCTTTCCTACCTTTTAAAAAATGGAAAATGGCTTTCTTTTTTTTCCTCGCATAAGTCCACAGTTGCCACTGTTCTAACTATCTGCAACCGTTCTGCAACCAGTAGCGCAAACTGTGGAAGAACTACATCCTCTGTGGTGTAGTGCATAGCGTACCACTTGTAGCACCACTCACAAGACTGGTTGGACCCATTTTCATAAGCTCCAGACATTTTCATGTTGGCGTGCAATGACGCGTACAACTGAAATGCCAGCTCTTGTTTGCCTATGAAAATAAAGCCATGCAACAAATAGTTTTGCATGCAATACATCTCTCCCTATCACAAATCATAGAAGGCGTGGCAATGTCATGCCGGGTATTTAAATAAATAGAAGTTACCTTTGACATACTTACGTGTATAATACACAAAGCTTCTCTCTCACTCTCTGTCTCTCTGTCTCTCTCTCTCTCTCTCTCTCTCTGTCTCTCTCTCTCTCTCTCTCTCTCTTCTCCCTTTCTCTCTCTCTCTCTCTCTCTTCTCTCTCTCCCTTCTCTCTTCTCTCTCTCTCTCTCTCTCTCTCTTCTCCCTTTCTCTCTCTCTCTCTCTCTCTCTCTCTCTCTCTCTCTCTCTCTCTCTGTCTGTAAGTCCACCGGCTACACTAATCCTTATTATTCCTTCATTAAAATATCACTCAGTAGTGAAGGGATGGGGGGATAGGGGGGCACAAGACAAAAGTTATTCATTGCCATTTAAACTCTGTGACACCCTTCCTGATTATCCCACATCAAAGCCCCCTGTCCTGCTGTACATATTTGTCTTTAGGGTCAGTGCCACATACGTACACCCACTTCAACAGAAGTGCAGCGTCAAGAGACAGGAGGGCCTGCTGGCTTATTCACAGCTGATCTGGACAAATGTTACTGCTACTCAAAAGCGCCTCGTGGAGACAGATGTAGTTTTTTCCCCCCTCTCTCTCTGTTAAAGTCATCCTTTGTGGTGCCCTTTTATGTGTGGGTTCATTGCAACAAGCCCTGTTACAAATTAGTTTGGTGTAAATGCAGTGCAATTGACGAGGCCACAACAACAACAACTGTTGGATTTTTTTCTTTCCTTTTCAAAGTCACCAAAAATACTTTCCATTTGTGGTTTATAAGCAATTTCTATCTTTTTCTTTCTCTTTCGCTTTTTTCTTCCTTTCTTTCTTTCTTTCTTTCTTTCTTTCTTTCTTTCTTTCTTTCTTTCTTTCCCCTAATTTGATTGAATAACAAAATGTACATTGCCCACTGTGGCGAGAGGCCGTGCAGTGTTCCTTTTCTTCACGTTCTCACACTACCCCGACTCGACTAATGTTTAACCCATCCAAATGGGTGGCTTAATGTACAATGATTCAGGAAAATAAGTTTCATTTACATTCCTCATGGAGGGGGGGGCTCATTAAAGCTAAACCCACCCCGTCCCCTATCCCCCAGTCAGTCCGTGCGCATTTTCGTTTACCAGAAGAGCATGTCGAGTCGACCTTCGTGATTTACACAAAGTCACCTCGACTTCAATGAAAACATTAACCTAAAGCTTGGCCGATAAAAGGCTTTGGGGCATTACGGGGGAAACGGAATCCAGTGGCTGGGGCAGGCCAGCGCTACCCGGCACTGGTCAGATTCGGGGGGTTGATAGGTCAGGCTGCACGGCACGCAGACATCTGGTCCCCGCGTCTGACAGGACAATTAAATCATCCTGCTGTGCAAATGAGGCCTTTGAATAGCAAATGTGTGTGAGCTTCACATACTCGCTACTTAATGACAAATGAAAGGAAATGAAGGGCTCCAATTTGCAGCCGGCAAAGCAGTAGCCTGCAGTACATGGCTGAGCTGGCCAGGGAGCCTAGACTAGGTCTGACTACGCAGGTACAGACTGAAGCAAGATAGAGGATAATCATTTAACCCTATCAGGTGTTGGGATGTGCAATGTCATATTTAGTTCTACAGTGTGCTCAGCTTTATTTTTGTTAACTGTAAATACCAAGATTTATATATTTATATTTATAACATAATGAGTATTTTATATCCAAATGCATTAAAGAAAGCAAGACATACAGTACATATAGTGACTAGTAAATGCAGTCCAGTCCGCAGTCTCAAAGTTGACATTTTTGATGACCAGCTAAGGGACTTTGTACCAATCTATCCTGGAAATCCATTAACATCATGTTAACATTTCTATGTAATACTTCTTGCGTCACAGCCCATACAGGTACATTGCATATCATATGAACTGTATGTCCATGATATCGAGCATGTGGACATTTTTATATGGTCGTAAAGTTTTATAGGTATTATAAAAACGGCCATACCGTATGTATTATAAAACATACCATCAGGATGACATTTTGTTCCACCACCACAGTACATGTACAACCAAGCCCTGAATGGTAACAAGATAAGGCTGGTTCCACTCACTTACATGTGGGTTAATTCTTAGCCCTGGCACTTGAAAGTTGAATTGCAAAAGGACATTCTGAAAAGGCAAGGGGCTGCTCCTTTGGAAATGACACACTCTGATTTTCATGTAATAGATAAGGCCGGCCGATAAGGCAGACGGGGGAAACATCCGAGCACATGATAGATAAAAAAAGAAACGTATAGAGTGGACTGTTTGTCAGGAAAGAGAGAGGGAAGTTGAACATATGCTTCGCTGCTGAGCCCATAATTATCAGGAACGTGTGTGTGAGAGCCAGTGTTGCCAGATTTGTCTGATCAAAACCCGCCCAAAAGGTTCTCGAAAACCGCCAAAATGTGAAAAATTCCGCCCAATTTCAACAAACTGCATTGGTTTCTCTGGCACAAAACTGCTAAAAAAACCCGCCAAATGGCCATTTTTTCTCCGTTTTTACTCACAGATGACCATCCCAAGTAGCCCAATTGGGCGGGCAACCGCCCAATCTGGCAACACTGGTGAGAGCACAGACTGTGGAAGTCAGCTTGGCAATTTCCCAGCATTCAGTAGCAGGAGCCATTATCTCGAATTGATGAAAGAGGAAAAAAGAGTTGCCTACACTACACTGAGACCAGCCACTGGGCAAAGGTGAAGGTTATTACTTTACTGAGAGCGACATTTATAACATGGGCTCTACCTGGACAAATATCAATGTGGACAATATAAATGCAGTTTTAATAACAATTGAATAACATCAATTATTTTTAATGACACATAATAATACAATATATCACTATCAAAGCCTGACAGATAAGGAGGGTGTGTGAGCAATATGTTTGACACGACCACAGAACATGGTGTTCACCAGGTTGTTCCAGACAAACGAGTTAATCAGAGTGACGTTGGGAAAAATAACTTCAATGACGTTCGAAAAATAACTTGTATAATATAACTTGCGTCACCTCTACTTATCCAGCGCCAAATGCAGCTTATGGATATATCTGTCAGACATGCACAGAGACAGCAGAGGCGGCCATGGTGACACAATGGCATGTAATTCTTCTCAAAACGCTGCCAGTGTTCCATGAAGAGCAAGATGCGGCACATGATCTTAAACACATTTAGTGAAATATGTTTCTGACCATTCCCTCATCATGCGCCTATCTGACTGAGGTAGTCCTTTTAAGCACCATATATGGTATTGATTTGGTGACAACGTTCACCAAGATCATTCCTTTCAGCGTTTCTCATTTCAAAACGATAAAAAAACCCTACATCCTAGGATGGGACTGTAACATATGATAATGTCATACTTGCACACAATGCAATAGCATGCAACCAGCAGAGAGGACGACTGAGAAGGCAAAGCTTAAGTAATTAAACAGGAGTCCCTGGACGTAAAAAAAAAACACAGAAAAGAAGCATAATAACTTCTGGAGGTCAGCGTAGAAGAGAGAGGGCCCTTGCTCTTAAACTGTTTACCATTCGTGTTTATACAGGAATAGCTGGACATACAAATCCCTTATCTGGGGCCTGATAATGTCTTCTGCTGCTGCCGTGCGGGGAGATGGAAACCAGTCGATATCCTTCTGTCAACGCCGGAATGCGGGCCGGCGTAATTTACTCTCAGGCTGGGACCTCTCGCACGCACGCAAACCAGCCGAGCCGTCCCACCAGCCAGCCCCAGTGTTTCAACTGCCCGCTAGCTACCGGGAATTCCTTCCAGAGAATCCTGTCTTGTGCTTTGTGGCTCTCCTGTGCCACTACTGCTACTCCTAGTACTAGTAGTAGTACTGTTTTCTTCTCTGGGATGGTCTGACCTTATGCCTGACCTGCCATGGGGTTTGTCGTTGTCTGTTACGCCTTTGCCTGTCATTCCCCAGAAAAAGGTTATATAAAAATAGGAGCAAATCTGATGATACGAAACATGTTCCCTCCAATAATAATACAAAGAACAAAACCAAGCAAGTGTGTGGTAAACCTGCTTTAGGGACACTGTGCAGGATTTTTTGTTGTTTATTTCCAGAATCCATGCTACCCATTCACTAAAGTTACCTTTTTCATGAATATTTACCACCACCATCAAATTCAAAGTGTTCATTATGACTGGAAAAATTGCACTTTTCATACATGAAAAGGGGGATCTTCTCCATGGTCCGCCATTTTGAATTTCCAGAAATAGTCATTTTTAGCTGTAAAACTGAGTGTACTTGGGCCATACTAGAGAATATTAGTTCATTACTTAGTTAACTTTCATGAGAAGATCAAATGTGGCAATAGGCAACCCAGTTTCAAAGAGCAGCATAGTTGCAGTACCTTTTTTGTCCATTTCCTGCACAGTGTCCCTTTAAGCTTGTTAAGCATTCCTGATGTTACCACTACGAGAAGCTGTGCATGGAATCTCGAAAGTCAAGACACCTTATTTAGATGGCTTACAAAACATGCCTTGGGATGATTTTAAGATTTGAAGCTAGAGGGGAGGGATGGATGAATGGGGAGTTGGCTTTGCCCAATGCAAATACAAGGGGCTTGAGCTGAGCTGCAGTAGCTCTGGACAGTGTCACGTCAACGAGCAGCCTTAGCTGTGGCAGCCATGGATGAATATTTGTGCGACTACCCCTCTTGAGAAAGACAGGAATTAAGTAGCGTTGGACAGAGGAGAGATAAAACCACTGGGACCCAAAGTTCAGAAGCTCTACTGAGGGTTTGAGTGGCAAGGCGGTAGATTTTCACGTACGCACGCTCGCAAGCACACACACACACACACACACACACACACACACACACACACACACACACACACACACACACACACACACACACACACACACACACACACACGTTTGTATTTTTGAAGTGGCCTCCCATTAATGACCAGTATTATAAAACTAAAGAATGCTCAACTGTACCCAGACCAAATCCATCCCTAAACCTAACCTGACAGTGAAGAATTGTCTTTGTTGGTTTTGGAAATTGTTGCGTTAAAGGGGAGCCCAATTTGGCCCCGGACCCCTTTTTATGCTTTTCTATGTGAGTGGGGACTTCTGGTCCCCAGCTGGATAAATTAACATCAACCAAGAATAAAAACACTTGCAGACTTTTCAACATTATTTTTGAGTTTCATACCCAAGGATTAAAACAAGCCTCTCTCTCTCTCCCTCGCTCTCTTATTCACTCTTTCTCTCTTCCTCTCTCTCTCAATCTCTCTCCCTCTCTCTGTCTTCACTGTCTCTCTCTACTTCCCTTTTATTCTCTCTATCTCTCTCTCTCACTCTCTCCTCCCTCTCTCTCTCTCTCTCTCTCTCTCTCTCTATCTCTCTCTCTCACTCTAGCCTCCATCTCTCTCGCACCCCTCCCACTGCCTTCCTTCAAAACAATGGGTGTCAACTTCATGCTATGCCTTTAAAGAAACAAAAATGAGAGGTAGAGAGAGAGAGAGAGAGGCAGAGAGAGAGAGAGAGAGAGAGAATAAAAGGGAAGTAGAGAGTGAGATAGTGAAGACAGAGAGAGATAGAGAGAAAGACTGAATAAGAGAGCTGAGAGAGGTTAAGAACGAGAGGGGGTAGAGAGAGAGACAGAGGCAGAGACAGAGAGACACAGAGAGCATTTTCATTTCTCAAGTGGCTGCCTGCATACCACCGATGATGGTGATTAAAAGGCGAGCAGCATTCTGGCTTCCTCAGAGTAGTGGTGTTGTTATTGGAAGGGGGTAGGCCTGCAGACAGGGGGGGGCAAAGGGATATGTCGTGTCGAACCCAGGGAAATAGGGGGCCCTGAATTAGGTCCCCATTACATTGTATGTGTTGGGTAGGGGGCCCTTTCAGATGACTTTGTCCTGGGCCCAGTAACAACTGTCAGCAGCCCTGGGTGGGGGGTTTGGGGGGATGTGCTGCAGAGGAGAGGACGCAGCTCAGCAGCTTAATCAGACAAATGGACATCCCAAATGGAGCTTCCAGGAGGACCTGACCAGACAAGGAGCCGTAATGGCCCCCGCCATAAAAGTCTGGCTGGAGAGGAGTGGAGTGGGAGCGGAGAGGAGCGGAGATCTTTGGTAGCACTACAAGCAACAGACGGGTTGGTAGTCCTCTGATTGTCTACTACACCCCCCAACACAAACACACACACACACACACACACACTCTAGCTCATTCACTCACTCTCTGATTCCCATACACACACACACACACACACACACGCATGCACACACGCACACACACACACCACAATACCCCCGGGGGCCACACCCAGTGAGTAAGGCCGACAGACAGACAGACAGTCAGACAGAAAGACGGACAGACAGACTAAAGGCGAGACTTGGAGAGTGACTCGTCAAGAAGAACAGCAGAGAGGGGAGAGCAGGAGGAGAGGCTGGAACCTGCCCTTCACTGCACGCCTGGCTGCTCCTCAAAGAGGGCCCAATGACAGCCTAGTGCACCACTGATAATGGAGGTGTCTGGATCACCCCCACGTCTGTCTAGTGTGTGTGTGTGTGTGTGTGTGTGTGTGTGTGTGTGTGTGTGTGTGTGTGTGTGTGTGTGTGTGTGTGTGTGTGTGTGTGTGTGTGTGTGTGTGTGTGTGTGTGTGTGTGTGTGTGTGTGTGTGCGCGCGTGCGCGTGCATGTGTGTGCGAAATGGGAAATTCCTGATACACAATATTAACCGTGCGTGAATGCGGGGAAAAAAACCTTCTGAGATCTGAGATACTTCTTCACCCGACTTGAGCCGATAAAGTTCAAGCCGATTACACGGATACACGGTTTGATCTGCCCCATCCCTCTTATGGGAATCTCTATAAAAACCCATAACACAACCACCACCCAGGGTGTCGGGCGGTTAGACTCTTCTGTTTACCAAAGTCGCTGATCTGGGCTCATCTTGGATTGTAATTACACACCTCCACATCACGCCAGTCAAAAAAGTGTCTTTCACACCCAACGGTTAAGTTATACTTAAACTGCCTGTCTGTCAAAGAAGTGCAGTAGATATTAGCCAATTACTTGTTGTTTCCAACCGCCATGGCCCATGTTAAATGGGGGTGAAATTGCGCACATGGGAGTGAGAGTCATGCTACGCTGGTTCATGACAATACCTTTGCATGCCACATACCACGACTTGTGTGTGGCTAGGTGTGTAAAAGTATGTGTTTGTTAGTGTGTGACCGTGTGTGTGTGCGTGCGCACGCGTGTGTGTGTGTGTGTGTGTGTGTGTGTGTGTGTGTGTGTGTGTTTAAGTGCATATGTGTTTGCGTGTGTGCGTGCAAGCTTCATGCGCGCTCAGCGCAGAGTAGAGACAGTCCCAAACTCTCCGTCTGCCTCTGATACGCTCGTCTTCTCCTGTCTAAAACCCTAGCGTGTTGGAACATGTCCTCTCCGTGCCTTATTAGAGAACAATAAATGACTTAAATTCAAGCGAGGACAGCCTCCCACCCACCCACACCCGAAAGCACTGGAGATGGAAGCCAGATAATTGAGGTCTTGAGGCCCTTTGATGCGAGCATTGTACAGAAAAAAGACAAGAAGAAAACGCTGTTGTGTTCACACAAGGAAGAAATGCTTTGAGGATAGAAGGTTATAAAAACCATGATTACAGAGACACTAAAAGCAAGTGAACAGCTCCCTTTTGACCATGAGCAGTCCCCTCGTTTCAAACCGCTTATATAGTCTTCTGACTGCGTAGAAGCATCGGAAATGTCATTTCTTTTTTTTTAATCTGTTAAGACATGGCCCCTGTCATAGGCATTTGATGACCAGCCTCTGTGTAATGTTCTAGTAGAGTTAGTACTATGGCTGTTAAGTCTTTTCAACAACTAGTACAGCGTTCCACTGGTGAAGCAATGTACATGATGAGGCTGCGTTAACATTAATAAATGACTTTGAGAAACCCGCAGATATACCCTGCAACACGAGAGAGATCTCCGCCGCATGGGCAGGTTAA
>NC_085859.1:33361876-33381876 GCF_034702125.1 Engraulis encrasicolus | reverse complement strand
GAGAGAGACAGAGAGAGAGAGAGAGAGAGAAATAAAGAGACAGTTGAGCAAGGGAGGATGGAGGGGGGTTAGGGATGGTAGTTGGATGTGTGTGTGGGGGAGTTGCTTGGAGTTATCCCCGCACCGTTCTCACCACACACAACACACACACGCGTCACAACTGCCCCCCCTCCACCCCTGCGAGACAGAAAGAGAGGGAGAGAGAGAGAGAGAGAGAGAGAGAGAGAGAGAGAGAGAGAGAGAGAGAGAGAGAGAGAGAGAGAGAGAGAGAGAGAGAGAGAGAACGGCCAGTTCAGGGTGAACGCAGGTTGAGTTGGGGGTTGGAGGGGGAGTTAGGGATACTAGGTAGATGTGTGTGTGTGTGTGTGTGTGTGTGTGTGTGTGTGTGTGTGTGTGTGTGTGTGTGTGTGTGTGTGTGTGTGTGTGTGTGTGTGTGTGTGTGTGTGTGTGTGTGTGTGTGTGTGTGCACGCGAGTGTGTGAGTGTGTGTGTGAGTGTGTCGGGGGGTATAGACGGGAGTCATCATCCCCCCACACACACATGCGACACGTCCGCTGGCCCCTGACACTCAAAACACCCCTCCATCCTCCACCCCCACCACCTCAACCACCATCCATCCTCCGTCCACGACACGACACAACCCCAACACAGCCCCCCCTACAATAATGACATTAGGGGAGGGCGCAAAAAGACAGGAAGTCAATGGGCAGATTTGTCCAATTTAACCCCTCTGACCTGGCCATCCCATCCACTGTGTCAGCCGGACACTCCTCTCTCGCTAACCAGCCCTGACTCACAGGACCACGGGAGAGAGAGAGAGAGGAGGGGGAGAGGGATGGGGGAGAGGGGATGGGAGAGAGAGAGAGAGAGAGAGAGAGGACGGGGGGATGGATGGGGAGAGAGAGAGACGAAGGGGAGAGAGAGAGAGAGAGAGAGAGAGAGAGAGAGAGAGAGAGAGACAGAGGAGAGAGAGAGGGGGGAGAGAGAGAGAGAGAGAGAGAGAGAGAGAGAGAGAGAGAGAGAGAGAGAGAGAGAGAGAGAGAGAGAGAGAGAGAGAGAGAGAGAGAGAGAGAGAGAGAATGAGGAGGGGTAAAGGAACAGTTGAGCAAAAGAGAGGAAATAACAAGAGTAAGACACGATGGAGGAGAAAGGTGAAGGAAGAGAAAGAAAAAAGAAAGAGAAAATGGGACAAAAAGAAACAGAGGGAAAAAAACGAAAGGGAAAAATCACCAGAAGAGCATGAGAGAGCGAGAGAGAGAGAGCGAGAGAGAGAGAGAGAGAGAGAGAGAGAGAGCGAGAGCGAGAGAGAGAGAGCTGCGCGAGTTAAGAAGTACGGAAAACGAAGGAGGGAAAAAAACGAAGGCACAAAGCCAGCCGGCTGCCTGCATCCCATCAGCTGTTGCTGCCGAGCCACGCGAGCCGACGAACACGCAGACAGCGGGACGAAACGCTGATCCACCTCTCCTCTCTTCCACTTCTCATCTCCTCTCCCATCTTTCCTTTCCTCCTCCCATCTCACCTCTCCTTCCTTTCTCCACAACCCTCCTCTCTTCCTCCCTAGAAATCTCTTTTTGCCACTCTCTTTTCCACTCCTCTCCTACAAGTTCTGTTCCACTCCTCTTCCCGAATCTCCTCTCCTCTCTCCCCTCCTCACTCCTCATCCGTCCTTTTCCTCTCCTCTCCTCTTCCTCTCTTCGACTCTCCTCTCATATCTCTCTCTACGATGCCCCATAGCGTAACATGTAACGCCCCCACCCCCCATTACCATGTGTTTCCCTCCTGTCCCCATCTGTGGCGAATTGCCCCATACTCCTCCACTCTCTCTTTCTCTCTTTCTCTCTCTCTCTCTCTCTCTCTCTCTCTCTCTCTCTCTCTCCCTCTCTCTCTCTCTCTCTCTCTCTCTCAGCTTCCACCGCTCGTCCATTCACTCTCTTCACTCGTTCCTTCCTTCACTCACTCCTTCGCTCTTGCTCTCCCTCTCCCTCTCCCTCTCCTTCCCTCTCTTTCTCGACTTCTACTACTTGTTCATTCACTCGCTCCCTCTCTATCTCTCTCTCCCTCCCTCTCTCTCTCTCTCTCTCAGTCACTCGTTCGCTGGAGAGCCTGCTGGGCCCGCGCCAGCCAGCGCGTTGCCAGATAAGTCAGCGGGCCACAAGTGTGAGCAAACATTACTAGGAGGGTCAAACAAAGTGTGCTGTGACGCACCCGCTGGCAAGCGTACAGCACTCCTCGCTGTGATGAAAAAGCTCCCTCTCTCTCTTTTCTTTTCTTTTTTTCTTTTGCCGTGCTTTTCTTTTTTCCACTTTGTCTTTCCTCCTTTGGCTCGGCTGATGTTGCTGCTGGTGGCTGTTGCTATTGCCTATGCTGCACATGGGTTTGCGTCCCCCCCCCCACACACACCCTCCTCTCTTAATCCCTCTCTTGTTCTCTACCTCCTCTCTTGTTCTCTTTCTCTTCCTTTCTTTCTTTCTGCTACTGTCTGTGCTGCATGCACGTGGGCTCTCTCCTCCCTCTCTCTTTCTCCAACTCTCTTGCTCTTTACCTCCTCACTCTCTCTCTTTCTTTCTTTCTCTCGTTCTCTTTCTTTCTGGCACTATCTGTGCTGCACGTGGACTTTCACTCTCTTCCCTCTCTTTTGGTCTTTACCTCCTCTCTCTCTTTCTTTCTTTCTTTTTTTCTTTCTTTCTTTCTCTCTTTCTTTCTACTACTATCTGTTCTGCACATGGGCTTTCCGTCTCTTTCCTACCTCTTGTTCTTCACCTCCTCTCTTTTCTTTCTTTCTTTCCTTCTTTCTTTCTTTCTTTCTTTCTTTCTTTCTTTCTTTCTTTCTTTCTTTCTTTCTTTCTTTCTTTCTTTCTTTCTGTCTTTCTTTCTCTCTTTCTTTCTGCCTTTTATCCTTGTCATTGTGATGGACTACTGCCTACTGCTGCAGCTACTTATGCTTCACACAGGTTTCACACACACACACACACACACACACACACACACACACACACACACACACACACACACACACACACACACACACACACACACACACACACACACACACACACACACACACACACACACACACACACACACACCCGTTGAAGGGAGGGAGGGCAGGGGAAAAAAGCTGTGCAAACACGACACCCACTAAGGGGGGCTTCTGACACAGATAACAACACTAATCTCACTGAGCTGTGACCGAGGAGGAACAAGATGGGGGATTCAAACACCGAAACCAAAAACAAACGTAAGAATAAATAGAAAAGCCAAAAAAGAGAGGGAAGACCTCTACCTGTGGGCTACCTGTTCCATAAATTCAAATATATATATCACGTGACCTCCAAATGTTTAAATCAGATGAAGGATCAAAATGAATTCCAAACTATTAAGACAAAGTGATGCACACAAATGATCGGTGCACCAAAGCACTCCTGCAATTTATTTCTTTTTTGTTAACAGTTACTAACTCCGTGCTATCTGTGGTGGGTTTTTCAGTAACAACATAGTGTATCTACATCATTAGGTACAAGGGACTAATTGCTGTAGTAGCTATGTAATATCATGTGCTATAGTGTTGTACTTACACCGTGAATTTACTTTTACTTTTAACACCTCTGCAGAAGCCACAGACCCCCACCACATGTGCACAATGCCTGGCCAGTGTAGGCAAATTTGAAAAATAAACAAAAGCACTGGACTTATCAGTAGCGATATGCCTAATACTGTTGTACAAACAGCCTAGGTTTTAGAGAGGTATTTCTCATAAATGCTGTGGCATGAACATTGTGTATGTAGAGTATACGTCCACTACAAATTACCTGGGATAGAAAAAAATAGCACTGATAATTCTAGCCGAATACAGCCAAATATCTTGTGACTAGGGCTGCCAACCGTCCCTTGAAATATGGAATCGTCGCGCATTTAAAATTGAAAGTATGGTTCCGTATTGAACTGAAACTTAACACAATTTGGTTATAATGCAGGAAACTGCAATTAAGAAATACAACATTTTTAGGGGAGGACCCCCTGAACCCCCACGCAAATGAGGTGCCCCCAGGGAGTTGGCAACTCTACTTGTGAGAGTAGTACTGTGCAACTGTAACAACATTATTTCTGCAAACAAAAGCTGTAGAAAATTATTGTAGAAATGTGTGCAATACCGTAATAAAGTGGCTGACTCAACAGTGGCCGAATTAGCTGGAGCAGTGTCGTTAGCATTGGCAGCAATTAGCGGCAGTTGGTTGGTATTTTTTCCCACCGCTATTAACAGTGCATGAAAAATGCAAACATGTTAGTGTATTTTATATGCTGCGTGAGGCATTCTGACAATACGTGTGACTAGGGACATGAAGACAGCATGTGTGTGTGTGTGTGTGTGTGTGTGTGTGTGTGTGTGTGTGTGTGTGTGTGTGCTTGCGTGTGCGTGTGTGTCTGTGTGTGTGTGTGTCTGTGTGTGTGTGTGTGTGTGTGTGAGTGAGTGAGTGAGTGAGAGAGAGAGAGAGAGAGAGAGAGAGAGAGAGAGAGAGAGAGTGAGAGAGAGAGAGAGAGAGAGAGAGAGAGAGAGAGTGAGAGAGAGGGGGGGGGGGTTGGCCGCATGGGTGGGTGGCAGAGATGCCTGTGGTCTGTGGCTGTGGCTTTCGTCGTTTGTTATTTAAAAGGTGGCAAGAAAGTATTTTGGCAGCAACAAGTGGAAAGCAGTCAGCACTCCCCACCGCATGGTGATGTGACATTAACATACCAGCATTGCTGGCTCCAGACCCAGGAAGCGAGAGAGAGAGAGGAGCGAGGGAGAGAGAGAGAGAGAGAGAGAGAGAGAGAGAGAGAGAGAGAGAGAGAGAGAGGGAGGAAGTGAGTGAGAGGAAGAGAGAGGAAGCGTGCAAGCAAAGAAAAGAGGGAGAAAGGCAGAGCAAGAGCTTGAGAAAAAGAGAGAGATGCAGAGAGAGAGAAGGAGAGAGAGAGAGATGCAGAGAGAGAGAAGGAGAGAGAGAGAGAGATTGAGAGAGAGAGAGCAAGCAAGCAAGCTAGCAAGGGAGAGAGGTGTGAAGTTTTAGGACACTTAGGAGGAGCGCATGTGGACTCCTCCAGCCAACTGCTACGTAACTCTCACTACTTTCCTTCCAGTTGCCAAGCTCTTGTCAACCCCCACCTTTTCCTATGTCCATATCCACTTCCACCATTAACAACCAAAATCAGCAAGCAGCAAGAGTTGTAAGGGGTCGGTGTGGTGCTGGTGCTGGTGGTGTGGTGGTATGGTGGTGATGGTTGGGGGTTATGCTGATATGTTAATTTATGGTGCCGGGCCACAGGAGGAAGGCCAGGGTTCTGGATTTGCCATTAGTCATGGGGTGAGCTTCCTGGAGGGGGCCCCTGGACTGCCGCTGCCACTGCTGCTGCTGCCGCCGCCGCACTGCAGCCCCTTCCCTTGCTGTTGCTCCTGGGCAAAGCACTTCATCAGGCCGGGGCCCCGGACTCTAGAGCCCGCAGGGGCCACGCTTACACACACACGCATGCATGTATGCACGCACGCACACACACACACGCACTACACTACTACGTTTACACACATGCATAAACACAGACATGTAGGTTGTGCACAGAGACACACACACACACACACACACACACACACACACACACACACACACACACACACACACACACACACACATACACCAACACACACACACACACACACACACACACACACACACACACACACACACACACACACACACACACACACACACACACCCACACCAGAACAGAGTGAGAGGGGTTTCCCTGCTTAATACATCCTACTCGACAAGACACAAACACATGTGCAGACTTACACTTATGTTACACACACACAAGACACACTTACACACATACCTGCTGGGGCTCTGTACAACACACAAGTGCACGCACACACAAGTGCACACACACACAGACACACGCACACACACGCACGCGCACACGCACACACACGCACACACACACACACAAACACACACATCCTCCAGAGCTACCACACTACCACCCCCCCCCAACCCACACACACACCTCATCCTGTACTTAACGGCTAGCAGGCTGGATAAATAGCACGGTGGCGATGTGGGTCACTTGGAAAAAAGCCGGTACGGCACGGCACCCCGCGGCGTATAAATAATGCAATTGGGGCCGTAACGCGAGCACAGAGCGCAAAGCACAGAGCAGCGCTGGCCCGACACCACACGGGGCTAACGTAACACCCACCCACACACACACACACACACACACACACACACACACACACACACACACACACACACACACACACACACACACACGCACACACACACACACACCTGGGGCTCGCTACAACTCACGACCACCACACACAAACAGTAGTGGTAAGGTAACTAACAGTCAGAAGACATACAGTACACACACTGATACACACACACATACAACACACACTGATAAACACACACACTGACGGATACACACACGCCGACGGATAAACACGCACGCATGCACGAACGCACGCCAGCACGTGCACACGCACGGCAGCACGTGCACACACACACACACACACACACACACACACACACACACACACACACACACACACACACACACACACACACACACACACACACACACACACACACACACACACACACACACACACACACACACACACACACACACACACACACACACACACACACAGTGTTTCCCATCTTGTTAGTCAAGGTGGTATAGGTTTCACAGGTCATTCTTTAACAGACTATCTTGTGCAGTTTCATATGAAAGATGAAATTGAAACTCCTAAAGTGAAGTGACTACAGAAATGACATTAATAACATAAAACCTTTCTCTGTCCATGGGAACTAGTCAGGATAGGAGGCCAGTTGGGCGCCTTAACAATTACAGCAAGTGCTGGGGGAAACCCTTAGCACACACAAACACACTACATCAACCTGTTGAAACTGTCTCTCTCTGTTTGTCACACATACAGTATACATACATACATGCACACACGCACACACACATACAGTATACACACACACATGCACACACGCACACACATGCACACGCATACACGCACACACACTTGGTAAACTGATAAATAGGAAGGTTCAAGGCGTTGCCCAAGATGAACAGCTGCTGAAGTGAGAGGAAGAGAGGAGAAGGAAGGAAGAAGAGAGGAGGTCAGGAGGTAGGGAAGAGATGGGAGAAGTGGAGGTGGAGGAGGAGGGCTGGATGAGGTAGGGGCAGAGGAGGAGGTAAACAGCGAGAACATGACTGAATTTGTTTCTTTTCCCCCTCCTCTCTCTCTGGAGTCTCTGGAGGTCCCTTATCTCTCCCTCTCTCTCTCTCTCTCTCTCTCTCTCTCTCTCTCGCTCTCTCTCTCTGGAGGTCCCTCATCTCTCTTTCTCTCTCACACTCTCTCTCCCTCCGTGCTTACTGGCTTTGTGCCATAAACACAGGCATTCGTATGACCAAAGTTGTTATTACATAGAACATAATGAAAAGCATCTCTCGCGCGCTCTCTCTCTCTCTCTAACGCTCCCTGTCTCTCACCTTACAACACAGGACCTGAGCATAGTAGAACCCTATAAGAAGCAAAGAGAAGAAAAGAGCAGAAACGAGCAAAAAAAAGTAGAGGAAGGGAAGGCTCATTAGTCTTCCCCAGCTGAGCAGGGGCTTTGCCGTATCAACAGAGAGAGAGAGAGAGAGAGAGAGAGAGAGAGAGAGAGAGAGAGAGAGAGAGAGAGAGAGAGAGACGCTCGGACGGCCGACTGACCAGCCGGCCTTTTATGGGGCCTGACAGGCAGGCTCGAAATGGTTCCCATACCCGCGATAGCATTTCCCCTTTTATAGGCCCGCCAGCCACACAGTAAAAAAAAATGCTGTGTTAATTCAACACTTGGGGAGTCGATTTAACATCTTTTAGAGTGTATTGGATCCCAGGGAACTCTCTCTACAGTTACAAGTGTTGAATTCACCCTGTGCAGCAAATACAGCCAGCCGCTTGCTCTTGTGAGTCTCTCTCTTGTATGTCTCCACACTGGCCACTGATCACTCGGCTCCCAGGCCCACACCGCACCACAGCGGCAGTGTTGCCAGATTGGGCGGTTTCCCGCCCAATTGGGCTGCTTAGAATGGCCGTCTGCAGATAAAAATGGCACTTGGGCAGGTTTTTCTGCTAATTTTTGGCCATAGTAATCAATAGAATTGAGCGGGATTTAGTGCTTCCAGGCGGGTTTTTAACATGCTTTTGGGCTGGAAACCATCAGTCTCATCTGGCAACCCTGCACATCGGCTGGCTCCACAGGCATTATCGTTACCCATGGCCAGACGACATAAATCCCAGTGTATTATTGGCTGTAGCGGGGGCTAACGCAGCCAATTGAAGCGGGATGGATTCAGGGGGTGGGGGGGTGGGGGATAAGATAAAGAGGTGAGTGATTGGGTGGAGGTGGGTAATGTGAGGAGTGAGGAGTGAGGAGGTTGGGTGGGGGGGGGGATGGGTTTTTACAGTCGACTATCTATCTAGCCCGAATCTATTTGTCTTTGTTGCTCATAACTCGCTCGGTTGGCTTGATGTTTCATTTCCGACTCCAGGGTTTGGGAGTTCAAACATATGGGGCCATGTCGCGCTTGCTATACGCTCCTAAGATGGCATATACGGTGAAGTGGAACTGGCTACTTTGTCATATGACTTGTGTTATGACTCTCCTGTCTGCTCCTATGAGTTTTCAAGTTTGCCTGGATCGCCCCATATCAGTTATTGTACTCTCTGTGGCTTCACTCATAAATCTGTTTGCTAGCAATACTCTGTAAATATGACTTGTTTGATTCAACATTCTGACACTGAACAAACAATTCTACTGTCTTAGGAGTTCAGTCCCTCTCTCTCTCTCTCTCTCTCTCTCTCTTCTCTTTTCCCTGCCCCCTCCACCTCTCTTGCTGTGCACACATACATACAGTCAGGGCTCTAAATTAACTTTTTTCATCACCAGCCAAAATGGCCGGTAGATGACGTTAATCTTACTAGCCAAACACACACTGACTAATAGGAGAAAAAGTGGCTAGTAAGTTGGTCTTTTCTACCAGCCAAACTGAAATTGCACCAGCATTTGACCACCCGTTGAGCCCTGCATGCTGTATACTCTCAATATTAATTTGTAGCAATAATGTGTAGCGGGAAAAAAAAAACACAAAGTCTGAACTGAAGCAAAAAACGCAGACAAGAGTACACAGATGTGTGGCTTTCTCTGCTCCAGCTGTCACGATTTGCAAATGCACATAGAGGCTCTTTTCAACCCCCCCCCCCCCCCTCTCCCTCTTCCACCCTGCTGGGGCTGATCTAATCTTGTTGCAATAATCAAATTTTTGTAATAGATGACCGTAAATCAGGCCATAAATCAAATGACATATGGCGCAAGACTTCAATGGCGGGGTGGGGGGAATTCACCATCGCCACCCCCTCCTCTACACTCCCCTTTCTGCCCTTCTAGTTAGTTACAACACCCTAGAAAAACAAGGTCCCCAGGAAAAGGGTGCTCTCTCTCTTTCTCCCTCTTTCTCTCTCTCTTTCTCTCTCTCTGTTTAAGTGAGAAAGTGAGTGAGTGAGACAGAACACACATGCACAAACAAACAGATATATATATATATATAGAGAGAGAGAGAGTGACAGAGAGAGAGAGAGAGAGAGAGAGAGAGAGAGAGAGAGAGAATGAGACGGAGACGGAGACAGAGTCAGAGAGTCAGAGAGACAGCCCCCATTCGACCAATGACAAGCTGCTGAAACAACAGCGCAAACACTGAATTCCTCCTCATCTGTCGCTCACAAACGCTAGTTACTAGCGAAGAAGGAGGGAGTTGGTTAGAGATAAATAATTGGAGGAAGAGGGTCAGGAATCCGGGTTGGGGGGTGGGGTGGGGTGGGATGGTATTGCTACAGGAGGTTGGGGGGCTGGGCCTTGGGCCTGGGAGGCAATGCTGGAACCAGAGGAGGGGGAAGGGAAGGGACGTGATGTGAAGGGAAGGGAAGGGAAGGGGGCGAAGAGGCGGGCTATTAAATTTATGACTCAAACTGCCACATCATCAGAGGGGGTTGGCATTTCCTGTGCACGGCAAGACGGGTCAAAGCTCCATTGTGCTAGGGCAGATGGGGAAGACATCAAGACAAATTACTACATCTTCGACAACAAATACCTTATCCTGTGTGTGCATGCGATAAGCAAATAAATAAAACATATGATAAGGCAATTGGATAAGTGTGAAGAATGTGTGTGTGTGTGTGTGTGTGTGTGTGTGTGTGTGTGTGTGTGTGTGTGTGTGTGTGTGTGTGTGTGTGTGTGTGTGTGTGTGTGTGTGTGTGTGTGTGTGTGTGTGTGTGTGTGTGTGTGTGCGTGTGCGTGTGTGCGCGTGTGTGCGTGTGTTCCCTCATCTGCGTATTTATCTCTGTGTGTGTGTTTTGTGTGTATGCGCGTCAATGCTGGGTGGGGGGTTGGATCAAAACAAAATCTAAAACGGTTAAGTCCTGTTGAAAGTTCGCGCCCATATTAAGTAAAGGCATAGGAGTATCACATGATGCCACTTAACGGAGACAAATTCAAATCTTATTTGACGTTAACCATGAAAAACACAGATCGTTTGCAATTGGCTCTGAGCCCCCCGGGCCCCCACACCCCCCCCTCTCTCTCCATGGACAATAAGTGGAGTGGAGTGGTGTGGAGCATACGCTCATCCTCCCTCCCTCCCTCCCTCCTGTTAATTTTGCAGATAAGCTTAACCATTAGTATCTCAGAATACAATTTAGTGTTTCATGAAATGTTGATTCATTTAAAACACTTTCAATTGTGACATTACGGGGTAGGGTAGAACATTTGCCCTACAATAAAAGGAATGGTTCAGTTATTTAGCTATTCCGTTCGGTTAGTTTCAGCTATCGTCAGTTGAGCAATACAGTAGGAAAAAAGCAGAGAGACTCTTCACTGTTTTATTTCCACTTGGATATCATTATGTTTTATGTAGGCCAAGATACCCGCTCTGTCACTTCACTCTTTTTCAGCCTTTCTGACCCAATGCGTAGATAGGGCAAAGTCTTTTAATACCCTGAGAAATGGAGAAAAAAAACATCAGGAACAAGCTAATTCAGTTACTTTTTCATAACTCAGATACTGTCATTAAATCGTAAACGGACATACAGTACGTCCTTCATGGGAGGACGCTGTACTGTACATGATGTGCATATGTTACTGTATGTGTGTCACATTCATATAATAGATTGCAAAGGCGTAGCTGCCTGTGTGACAGTGACTGCTGACACGGAAGGCTTAGGGGCGGGTGACAATGGCGGACAAGAGGGTCCTCCCTCGTTACCACTTGACAGGGCCGTTGACAGCTTTTGCTAGGCCCAGGACAAAGTCATTTGAAAGGGCCCCCAACCCAATAAATACAATGTAATGGGGACCCGATTCTGGGCCCGGGGCAGCATACCCGTTTGTTCCCCCCTATCGGGGGGCCTGCCACTTGACATAGCCAAGGAGGTAGTCCGTTTCCTATGTCCTGCAGTGCACAATACAAACGTTAAGAAATGTAAACGAAACAACAACAAAAATCACAAAAAACAATGAGCTCATGCGTTGTTTCGATGCCATATGATGGCCTGCCTGACACAGTTGGTCCATTTTTTATGGTACTATTTTGTGCAAGTGCGGAGCATGACATTACATTACTTTATATTGCATTTGGTAGACGCTTTATAACCAAAGCGACTTACAAACGAGAAGCACACACAAGTGCAGCAAAAACCAAGGATGTGGTTTTTTTATTCAATCTCTCGGAGCATCGGTTCTATGTACATCTTCCTGACGGTTAGTGGAATCACTCAAGTCTCTTATTCAATTCACTTCATTTCACATTTTTATATTGTGGGAAAAGCTGTCTACTGGGGGAGCGCTCATGTTCAGCAACGGACAGACTCTGTCTGACAGAGGAAACCCTTAAATAAGCAACTATGAGGGGTTGCACTGAATTATTGACGAGAGAGAGAGAGAGAGAGAGAGAGAGAGAGAGAGAGAGAGAGTGAGAGAGAGAGAGAGAACATGAGACTCATGAGGGCATCGTAGTAGTGAGCAGTCTACTCATCCTCTTCTCCTCCGCGGAGTGGTGGAGGAGTCGAGGAGAAGAGAAGAGAGCGAACAAGGGAATTAGAAAGAATGACAGAGTGATGCGGGATTACTAGACAACAAAATGACAGATTGGCGTATGGAAACTCGACAAAGTCCTAATCCACTGTAACACACATGTGCTCTACATGGCTCACAAGACGTACGCGTGTGCACACACACACACACACACACACACACACACACACACACACACACACACACACACACACACACACACACACACACACACACACACACACACACACACACACACACGCACACACATCTCACATACTACAGTATAACAAACTCTGTTCATAAAACGAACACACTGGCCAAGAACCTACACGCAATTCTAATACTGCCTTAACCCAATGTCTTCTTAACTCTCCTTGCACAAGTCCCATTTGATCCATATAACACAGGCATTGACCGGCATTGACCACTCTGCTCAGCTAAGCAATCGGGTTCATCTCTGCTCTAATCTGTGTGTGTGTGTGTGTGTGTGTGTGTGTGTGTGTGTGTGTGTGTGTGTGTGTGTGTGTGTGTGTGTGTGTGTGTGTGTGTGTGTGTGTGTGTGTGTGGGTGTGTGTGTGTGTATGTGTGTGTGTGTGTGTGTGTGTGTGTGTGTGTGTGTGTGGCTTTGTGTGTGTATGTGTGTGTGTGTGTGTGTGTGTGTATTTTTTCTTCTTCTCCTTTAAATGCCTTGATCCCCCTTAGTGATCTCTGACCAAGTAAGGAGACCAGCAGCGGCTAAGTAGTGTTTTATAGCGCGCGCTCGCAATGTAG
Source organism: Engraulis encrasicolus (assembly GCF_034702125.1). Classification (NCBI taxonomy): domain Eukaryota; kingdom Metazoa; phylum Chordata; class Actinopteri; order Clupeiformes; family Engraulidae; genus Engraulis; species Engraulis encrasicolus. The sequence goes on along the minus strand of NC_085859.1, from coordinate 33,368,948 downwards.
GTCAGGGGTCGGCAGATTCTGCTTATGCTAACCAGAAACAAAGTGTCAGCAGGCCCATGTTAAATTTCACACGAGCGAATGCTGATTAAAGAGGATCACGTTGCATCTGACACACATTCCTTAAAGCCACAGTGGCTCCTTTTCCTCCCCTCTACGTTTCTTTGGCTTTGGCAAATAAGTCTTGGTGGTCCACGGTGGAAACGTGGCTAGTGGTGGTTCAAGGAAGCAATAAGAACCGTGTACGACAGTACAAGGCGGTTTAAAAATAACTGTTTAGAAAGAACACACGGAATGCTAATAGGCAAAGAGTTCTGAATGGAGTCGATTGCATTCCATAGCAAACTAAGACTGCAATGCTTTTACTTCTGCTTTAAGTAATTGATTTCTCTTTTTTCTTCAAATCGTTACTAAAATATCATAGAATCCATGATGTTACAGTACACTTTGTTTACGATATTTATTGCACGACCTCAATCTGGTAATTGACGGGCATAACTCATCAACCCACCGGTCCTCAGTGTAAAAATATATGTGTTGGGTTAAAGCGCAAATAATCCATGGCACTTAATTCACGGCAGGCCTCACAGGCTGCTCTCGTTTCCGTTTCGCTATCTGTTATAAATTTTTATTGGGTCAAGATCACCCCCCGAAGAGCGCTGTTGACCAGATTTTCGGCTCAGGACCCTCTGGGTGAGTAGCCTGCCTGACGCCAGAAGGAAATGTACAGAGCACCCCCCCCTTCTCTCTCCTTCTCTCTCTCTCTCTCTCTCTCTCTCTCTCTCTCTCTCTCTCTCTCTCTCTCTCTCTCTCTCTCTCTCCTACACTCTCACTTTAAGGAATGCTGATTTGCTACTGAAATATATGGGCCTCTATTGGCTTTTTGGGGAGGGGGTTGGGGCAACGGAGGGGTCAATATTGATTTTTCATTCCCGTGTGGGCAGCCTTGAATAATCCTTTCCCCCCCACTCGTAAGTTCTTTTATACACACGGACATTTGTCAGGCAGCAGTGGCGGGAATAGAATGACACTGGTAGGAAAAAAACAAATCCATTACCTTGTCAAATTTCTATTTAACATCATTAGCCCCCTTATTCAGAGAAAATAGGATAATGCTTTCAGCTGATAGCGCTTGCTGTCTCCTCCTTTTTTGGTGGGGTGGTAAATCAAGATAGGGCATGTTTCCCTGGGAAACATTCATCTGTGTCCGAGGCAGGAATCTCGCACATCTGCGTAGCGAAAGTGGCTCATAACCGGTCGTTGTATATATCTATTTACTTTCTAAATCTAACCCCACCTATTAGTCTGTAGTACTGTTCTCTACTTTCTGTCGTTGCCCAAGTAGATCTTGAGGATTGGTGGTGATGTCTTTCCTTAATGCATCCACTTCACACTGCAGCACCGACGGACAGGATATTTGGGCAAGTCACAGCGCAATCTTCACACGAGATGTTGAGAGACCTCAAAGTTATAACCTCCCTTGTTTGAGCAGTCTACCTTTGCAATGAAACCAACAAAGAAAACCAACGAAAAAAGGACAAGCATGTCTACTTTTCTTTTTCCAGAGAAAAGTAAAGAGGACATACCGGAGGTTTGAAAAAAAAAGATCTACTCGATATTGATTTAAGCTACACTTCAATCTTAACTTACTGATTGCCTCCCAAGGTCTCTTTGAGGCACCAGGGAGCCCGGCAGAACTCTCTTCATTACTCTTAAGATGACCACGGATATGTCTTAATGAAGTATTAAGCCAATTGTGTCTTGAAGCAAAGTGAAAGTTTTGTTATTATTTGGCCCATGCAACTAACTGAATTTGGTGCCGAGAATGTCTCCACTCGAATCCACCAAAGGGCTTTGAGTGTCCAAAGGGATCTAACTTCACTTTGAGTTTTATTTGCAGCTGTGGTGTCAGTCGGAGGGGGGGAAATGAGTGTTTTTATTTAACTTGGCACATACTGAGCACCTCACACTGCTCCACACAGTAATTACTTGGTCAATCTCAAACCTACAGAACCTGCCATCTCATCTCAACACAATATTGAGACTGTGCTAGCTTCGCTACCTTCTTGTTGATCGACAGACTTTAAAGCAATATATTGTGTGTATTCAATGTCATATAAGGGTAAAAACGAGGTAAAATACTGTAGATTTTTGACAGTTTTTAAAAAGCATAAAAATCATAGCTAGTGGCAGTTCAATTGCAGTCCTGAAATAACATACAATGTGTAAACACATTTTTTTCTCGCGAGGAATAGTACTGTCACAATCACAAACAAGTTTTTTCTTGTCTTCTGCTATTTTGAAAATTCGAATCTATTCTACCAAGTTCATGTGCTTGCTAGAGAATGTGCTGCTTAACATTCAGAAACTTTCATAAGAATTATCGTCAAAATATTTTTGAATTATTGAATAGGCTGCATACTACTTTTTAAATAAAGGCACAACATTGTGCAGCTTTTTCCTCATCAACGTGTTACATGCTGCAACCAAACAACAACTTACAGTAAGTTGGAAAGGTATCTAACACTCCAAGCACAAGAGAACGCTTGCTCTATATACTTGTCGAGAACAAATAACGCACTTCATGTCTCCGAGGCGGATCTCTTAGTCATGTTTGGGAGGGGAAGGTAGGTATCAATGCCTTTCATTTTGTTTCGGGGCTGCGAGGGACCACTAACCCCCTCACTTTGTTTTGGTTTCAAATGCTTCATATTTCCCATCAGGCCAGATAAATCATCTTTACAGCTGCCCGGGAACAGCAGGGTGCAGGGGAAATGTGCAGGATAAACAACACCTCGGGCCCCCGATATGAGACCCACACACACTGCTTTTCCTATTAATTGTGGCCCTGCTTTTCTCTTGTGCCAAGGTCTCCTATTTCTCTCGTTCTTTCGTTCTCTTGTTCTCTCTCTCTCTCTCTCTCTCTCTCTCTCTCTCTCTCTCTCTCTCTCTTTCTCTCTCTCTCTCTCTGCTGTCGTTTACCGAGCTGCAAATCTTTTAGCACATTGCTGCGACTTTATTGCAATCCCAGCCTTAAACAATTGCCAATTAAGCAAAGAAAAAAAGAGCTGTTTCCCTTGTTAAACAAGAAGCAGAAGAACAAAAAAGAGGGGAAAAAGAGATGCTCAGCAAATGGAGGGAGCACGGGACGAACAAACTGTTCAGGTAAAAAAAAGCTTAATAAAAAAAAACAAATGGACAGGAATAAATAGATAAAATAAACAAACAAACAAACAGGCAAACAGGAGACGCGACGAGGCCCTCAGCTGCAGAGGTGGGGAATGCTTTTTCACATGCATGTGGAATTCTGGCTCTAATTGACCCGGGGATTCATTGGTCCCCATTAAATCCAATGTGGTCTCTCTCACCTCTCTGCTGCTGGGAGAGGGAGGCTTGACCTGGAGACAAATGGTGCTCTCTTTACTCCGCTTTAACCTACACCTACACACTACAGCTAAACTTGTAACCAGAACACAACACTAGCTAGACTCTCTCTCTCTCTCTCTCTCTCTCTCTCTCTCTCTCTCTCTCTCTGTCTCTCTCTCTCTCGCTCTCTCTCTCTCTCTCTCTCTCTCTCTCTCTCTCTCTCTCTCTCTCACACTCACACACACACACACACACACACACAGACACACACACACACTCTCTCTCTCTCTCTCTCACACACACACACACACACACACACACACACACACACACACACACACACACACACACACACACACACACACACACACACACACACACACACACACACACACACACACAAACACGTGCAATAATCTCCCAAATACAGGTCATAAAGCATATCAGGACATGAGTTGAAAAATTCATCATCCACGCATGAGAAATTCGTCTCTGGCTATTTGCAGCCCTGGCAGATTTACAACTGTTGCTACTGGCAGAAAAAGGAAAACAAAATCTCGTATCCGACAGGGAGAGCAGGGGCTTTCTAAGAAATATCCAGGCCACTCTCTGTTAACGGCACAGAATGGTAGTATCAGTGAAGTAACAACAAAGAATGGGCAAAATACGTAACTTTGAATGCGAGTGTTAGTATTAGGAATATTAAGTATGAATAGGACCACCAGACTGTAAAAAAGTGAGTGCATGAGAGAGAGAGAGAGAGAGAGAGAGAGAGAGAGAGAGAGAGAGAGAGAGAGAGAGAGAGAGAGAGAGAGAGAGAGAGAGAGAGAGAGAGAGAGAGCAGAGAGCTACCTTACTACCAGCTGCTCTATCCCACTATCACACCTCTCTGCCCCAAAAAAGTTATTGTCTTGTGGCGTTCCGGAAGGCAGGGGCAGGCAGGCTGGGAGTGTCAGATGAGACATATGGCCCGGTGGCTATTGTTAGCCCCCCAGTAGCCTGTCACTGCCTTGGGGCGTGGGCCTGTGTGTGGCATCTGATTGTAAGTGTTGGGTGGTGGGGTTGGTTTTGGGGAAGGTGGTGGGGTGGGGTGGGGTGAGGAGATCAATGACTTGGGAGTGATAGAGACTTGAGCGAGAGTGACAGGGACAGAGAGAGAGAGAGAGAGAGAGAGAGAGAGAGAGAGAGAGAGAGAGAGAGAGAGAGAGAGACAGAGAGACAGAGAGACAGAGAGACAGAGAGAGGGAGAAAAAAAGAAAGAGGGAGGGAGAGAGAGAGAGAGAGAGAGAGAGAGAGAGAGAGAGAGAGAGAGAAAGCGAGCGAGAGAGACAGAGAGACAGAGAGACAGAGAGAGGGAGAAAAAAAGAAAGACGGAAAGAGAGAGGGAGGGAGAGAGAGAGAGAGAGAGAGACAGAGAGAGAGAGAGAGAGAGAGAGAGAGAGAGAGAGAGAGCAATATGGGGATTGCATGGGGGGATGTGTACTAACCTCCTGAATGAGAGATGAGGAACCACCACCGAAAGCAAGGCCTGAATTTCCCAGCTTCCTCTCTGTCCCACTGGCTTTTCCTGACTCCTGACATATTTCAGAAGAGGGGGGGCACAGATGAAAGATCAGTTGGCATTGCATTTGGGGACGGCGACAAAACAAAACAAAAAAATCTTGCATTTTGACTGTCACAAGCCACCATAAATAGGTTGACAATGACAGAGTTTTTGGCAATCCCAAATCAATCTTGTGTATGCAAAGGAATCACCTCAATGTCTGTTGCATGTCTCAGGAAAAAAAAATCTGAAAAATACTTTGTCTAATCATTTGAGAATTATTTCATGATTATTCTCTATTTACAATACCTGCAGGTGTTCTGTCATCTATCTGACATGGTAATCCAAAGCTTCCTTATCGACAAGAGTGATATTTAATGCAAAAACGCCCCACATGCAAAAGGCATTGGGGTATTCCATGCAAACACCCATGCAAAAAGGTGAAAAGTGTTAGTAACCTCCACGACAACAAAACACGGTTAGAACAAGTGAGAGAGCTGTGCATCCTGCCCCCAAGGCTGGCTCCACCACACCTTAGATTTGCATCAGCCAATGCAAAATAAACAATACTGATGAATGATGCCCCCCCAACCCCCCTTGTCTGGACCCAACAGCCACTCTTACTGTATGCCCAGACCAACAGCAACAAAAGCAAAGAAACCAAAGCAGCTTCTCTTTTACACATTTTGAATCAACTTTATTCTATCATTTCATCATCATATCAATGTTCTATATTTTTTGAGGACGTGCACCCTTTCAGATAGCTGAACTACTTGTAAGTCTTTGGATATGTGAAGCTATGTTGTTACATTTAATAGCCACACTCCAAAATATAAGTCTTATTCTGATACATTGGGTAGCATGACAGACGTTTCAACCTGAGCTATCTTCAGCATCTTACTGACATGAGGCTGGACACATGATATCTTGATGACGTGACACATGACTCGTGATCTGACAATGGAATGTGTGATTTAGATCATCATTGTGGAACACTGCGTTCATGCGTGTGTAAATGTGTACATGTCCATGTGTAAATGTGTACATGTCCGTTCACTAACTTCTGCAACATCATCCAGACGACGAACGCAGCTCTTTGGATAAGCAACGAAACGTCTTTCAAGCTACAAGAACAAGTCCAGCTGCTTACTACATTAAACCCTTTGGATTAAATCCAGTGGATTACACAAAATAGATTCATAGCTCATCGCTACAAAGTTAGATTGATTTTAACCTCTCTTTTTTGTTATGAGTTTCAGCTAATTGGGCAATCTGAGTTTTTGTCGTGGAAAAATACTAACTTCTACTAATATGGTCAGGTGCAGGAGCATCATAATGGGGGGGCAGGGATTAAATATATCTAGATATATAATGGGGTGGGGTGGGGGATCTATTGGACCTGTTTGTTCATAGCATCCAGAATGTGTGTTGCTACGCCCCTGGACTGCAGCACCAACACATACAGGAGCAGCATGGGCCTTTATTAAAGGCATCAGCCCAGTCCGGGGATTAGACCCATGAGCTAATTTACTTATGCTACACCTGATCTTTAGCAAACCCTCCTCCTCCAGCACTACCTCCACCTGAATCAGATTGACCAAGGGCAGTCCGAGATTACCCTCAATCTCGTAAATAGTTCAGTATCCGCGCAGGAGATTGAGAGGGGAGTTGGACAGGGGGAAGAGGGGAGAAACAAGAGAGAAGGAGAGGAGTGGCGAACAGAGGAGAGAAGAGGAGAGGAGAGGGAAGGGAAGGAGAGGAGGGGAAAAGAGAGAGGGGGTCAGCAGTAGCCAGCTCATATCACTAACAGCGATGGCCAGTGGGTGATTGGCAGATGAAATTCCACCTCCACGCGTCGCAAACATTCGAGCCAAAGTCCAGAAAAAAAGTCAAACTATATTAGCACTAGCACTGCAGTATGCGGTAGTGCTCATGATAAAATGAATAGCTGTTTTGTCTGATAGGAGGTAATGGTACTGTCAAGAGTATGATAAACAGCTATTGGGGTGAGAAGTGGTAAACAGAAAATTGAGACCTGGGCAGATACTTGTATTATGTAATATCCTGTGGTGCAATCGGACAGGAACAAACATACAGTATACCGTTTACAGTATAGATATTTAAATACACATACTGTATACTGCATATACTCCAAATGCCGGTGCA
>NC_085859.1:33326876-33354376 GCF_034702125.1 Engraulis encrasicolus | reverse complement strand
CACACAGCCAGAGAGAGAGAGAGAGGCAGAGAGGGAGATCCCAGCATTTTTGGGTGTGAGCCAGACTGACATGCCAACAGGTCTAGTTTCCTGCATTTCCTGCACTCCTGCCAAACTCTACGCAACATCGTGTGTTTTTTTCTTTCCCCTCTCTACTCACAGTTTCTTCAACAACACACACACACACACACACACACACACACACACACACACACACACACACACACACACACACACACACACACACACACACACACACACACACACAAGCTCTTCTCTCCCACTCCCTCTCCTCTATGCGCATGATCTCTTTCTCTCACTCCCTATTTATGTCTCTCTCTCTCTCCCTTTCCCCCACTTTCCAATGTGTAAACATCCATAGAAGTTTGTTGCCATTTTAATGAACACAATATTGGACTGTTTTTTTTTCTTTTTTTCCACCACAAAAAGGGCATACCAAAAGTGCTTGTGCTTCAGTGTTTATGTGTGGACTGAAAGCTGAAACGGATCACCACGTTGGTGCATATACTACAGAAAACTGCTACCAAAATCCAGATGAACCATCCACACAGGACAACAAGCAAAAACAAATGAACAAATTGCACAGTAGAAAACCTCACCAAAAACTTGTCAAAAAAAGTCACCAGCTTCAAACTGCATGACTTGAAGATTTGTAGTCATATTGTGATATTTGAACTGCCCTTAATGCCTGCATTCGACTTGAAAAGCAATGGCCAGTCCTCTTAGTTACCCCGGTCATCCTCATAGCCACATCTTGTTCTTATTTTAGAGGAGGCATTTATTGCCCTTAAATGTGGTTTTCTTTTGCAACTCTGAAAACATGCCGTATACTGGCTCCAGTCTGTCTGCCAAACTGGGACCAGCATCCTTTCATTGTGTGTGTGGAGGGCCACTGACTCCATTTGCGAGAATGTTCAAGGGAATCATTGGACATTTTTAAAAGCACAGCAACAACACCACACCAATGATAATGTATGATTAATAACAACAGAGGTAATGGCATTACTCAAAGATGGACACAGCAGGAATAAGAGCTTTGATTTTGTTCTAAATAAAGTGACATGGGGTGCTTCATTATGTGTACAAAATGATGTGCTGTTACAACATGCAACATTTTCACACTTATGCTACTTGATATTCCACTCTACTATCCACAGCAATCCAAGACAGTGATTAAGAAAAACATGGGTTAAAATCATTCACTACTTTATGTTAAATATTACCTCATCACACACAAGCAAATGTCCACCCAAGGATATAAGGAAAACAGACACACATTGTTGATTTCTGTTTACTGATTTTACCGAATGGTTGTGCTATAGGCTACTCTGAAGCGTTCAGAGAGAAGATTCATTTCTTTTTTTTTCCATGTGCAGGGCACTCAATCAAGGTTATTAGCCTAATTTGGCCGGCGTTTCTCTGCCTAACGTTACATTAAAGTGGGGACTAATGCAGTCCCAGAAGTGCAGATCGCATTCGGCAATGTCTGTAAGTGATAGATCATAAATAAGAAATGAAGCCTGTGAGCGCTCAAGCTCCCTTTTCTATAGGACTCAGCTGATGCAATGGCTAGCTTACTGTCATGGAATGTGCACTCACTGCACACACTAAACAGTATGGACAACAAAAAGTATTACATTGCATTCAGAGTATCTTTGTATTAGTGGGACTGAATGCTGAATTGGGGCCACACTTGGCATGCATGTTAACTCACCAATCAACTGATTTAAGCTTTGTGCAGTTATTCAGGCGACATAAACAAGTAGGCCTACATAGGTCATATATAGCACCAATAGGCCCAGATATAATAAATGACCCTTAATTACAGCAAACATGAACTCTTTCCATACTAATTTCATAAGTGCTAAAGAAAAAATGTGGCCATTGAGTATTTCTTTAATTGATGAATGTCAACATACTACAATTCCAAGAGTAGTATGGCTTACTGTGCAGAGCAAAAGCAAAGAGGAACTACATGTAGCCTACATTATATAGGCTAATTGGTTAAGGGTTGGTTCTCTCTGATAAGCTTCGTGTAATGCTACATACAATTTTTACATACAGTACAGTCTCACGTTTGTTTTAACTGTCTTCCCTATGACTCACCATACAGTAGACAACTAACATGCTTTAACTTTTAAAAAGTCCCACGCAATAATAAGTGTATGTCATAACAAGACCTGGAAGTCTTTCAATATAGGATGGCATGTTTGGGTGACAGTGCACAGGCGGATTGTGAATACACTTGAATAAGAAACAGGGATCATGAAACTTTTGGGGTAACAAAAGTTTAACGGTGACTACGCGATGCAACACTGCAAGCCTGATTTCGGGAGAGGGTGATTTTCAATAAAGCCAAGTGCCTTACCTGCTTGAACTGTTCTTCATAAGTCCACTCGTGGTGCTGCGATTGTACATGAGCCATTCCACCGGGAGAATCGGCTTGCCTGGCGGCCGAGAATGACGGCTGAACTCTGGCGCCGGAGTGCTTTGGGGACTGTCCGGCATTCGAATGCATGCTGTGGCGAGGGAGATAGTGAGGCATGGGTCTCTCGATATCATCGTCCACGAATCCCTCGTTATCAAGATCATCATCTTCTTCCAGATCTCGGTCTTCGTCCTCCATGCCACGGTCTCCCTCCATTTCGTCTTCAACGTCGGAATCATCTGGTCTCTCGGAGAGCCTGAGCGCGTCAGCGTGTGCAGATTGCCGGTCACTGGAGCTCGCCCCGGGAGATGGGATTGTTGCGCCGGCACCGAAAGCGCCCCTCATCGCTGCCTGGTAGTGGCGGAACGCCAGCGCTTGCTGCTGAATTTGAGAGTCCATGATAGAGCGAATGTCTTTGTCCTTTTCTGCTTGGCGAAGCTTCTCTTCCAGAGCCAAACGGGCAGCCTGCTGCCGCTGAAGATTCTCCATGACCGCCTCTAGCTTCATCCCGCCGCCGCTCGGATGGTTTGACTGAGACCCGGGGAAGTGGCTGTGACTGGTGGAGGATGGTACCAGAAGAGGATGATTGCTTGCCGAAGTGAACACGGCTTGCTGTTAGGAAACAAAATGACACAATGATTAGCCTAGACCCCTACGAAATTATCTCAGATGTGCACCTTTAACCGAGGCTATTAAGTTGCGCGATAATGGAATAAAAGAGCCTATACGCACGGGTGTCACAGGCGCAACTTTGCGTTCACCAACTCGTCCGAAGAAAAATACTTCAGTTAGATGAGCATGCCACTTGCTATTTACCTGCCATGTAACATACTTCAAAATGTACAGCAATTGACCCCTATATCTCTATTATGCAACATCGATTAGGTTACTATGAATGTGACGGACCTCGTGCGCTACTTCTCACTCGGTGGCTTGTTACTTTTGATACGAGTTCATCACGCAATTAAAATGTCCAAAAGACACCAAATGTCACTTCCCAACACAGAAGCATACCCGATTTAACTCACGCGTGCACCTCTCCACCGAACTGGCTAGTTTTGTGTTGTCTGTGCGCTTGATAACCGACTATCAAAGCGCTCCAGAGTTCTCCATAGTTATCCACATCGCGCCGTAGCCTACTATGCTTGATCAGGTGCTACAAAGCACACCTCCACGTATCAAAACATGCACAGTTTGCTGAATCAGTAGGCATATTGCCGTAGTTTCATGAAGAATTCTCACAATGACTCGATCGAAACATTCCAATAAAGTTATGAGCGCAATGAGAAATGGGAAATCAGATGCTTACCACAGCAGATTTAGTTGCTATGCTGGTGTTGTCAACCATGCTTGTCCTGTCAAGATATAGAGCAACTGTTCAAAAGTATCCTTTCCCAGAAAAAAAGTCAATTGTGGATGTAGTCCTGTGTCAACATCGAGATAGTCGTGTCGATTGTGAAGAAATAATTCGTTTAAAAAAAATGAAACGCTGGCCAGCCCTCCAGCCCCGAAGGTTTTGGCAACAAGTGGCAACTGTAGTCAGAATGACCTCTTCAGGCTGGAGATCAGCCCTTCTGCTCCCATTTGCTAACAACACGTCAATAGAGTGATAAATATGGAGGGCAGGGTCTACTGACAACCAAGGAAATACAGTTTAACAGCCGGATTGGGAGATTTCATATCGACTTGCGTACAGTTCAATGCTAATCAGGGGCGCGCTTTAATTTGCAATTGGCTGCATTAATTAATTGTCACTGTCTATCAAGACAATTGAGTTTCATTCGGCGGAATGGCAATCATGTAGGCAAACATCAAGACGAACACAACACGAACGCTGTGGACATGAACTGGTCAATGTTTATTGTAATTGAAAATGTCACAGAATTTAAAAAAAAAAAAAAAAGACTTTTCAAATAGAAATAAATTGTGTTAAGTGTAAAAGGGGGCGGTGGTGAGATGACGTAGGCCTGCTTCGATTTACAGAACATGAAATGGCGGTAAGTGGAGTAGGCCTAGTGAAAATGTAGAATTCTGTGACGTGTGACATATCAAAACAACTACACATTACCAAAGCTTTTGCCATTTGAAATGGATGACTAGGCTACCACGAAGGAACTGGTAGGCCTATCACTTCAAAGGTTTAGGCTAATACATGCCGCCCACCGTGTTGCTCAAACTATTGCCTTGGTTGTTTCCGTGCACTGCTCCTAGGCCTCATATTCAAATGCAAGGACACAGATAACAATTTAGTTTGACGTTCGCCATTTAAAAAGTTTGAATAGGCCTACCAATCTTGGTATTTCCTTAGGTCATGTCTGACCCAGGTCAGTTTGCCCTTTGGTTATAGGCTATTGCTGTAGCCTACTGACAAGCCCTACATGTTTGTAGTTAGTTGGCCAGCCTGTGGTGAAATCATCAGGCTCCTTCTCTACCATTTTGTTAATGTCACTATCATTAACATGCCTTATGCACGTCACTCACCGGCAATAAATGTTAAAAGCTGAATTAACATAGTTGTGCACTGTCATATCTCCATTAATAGTTATGCTAAATTAAATTGTTTGGTCATGTTTAGGCTACTGTAGGCTAATTCACCCTGTTGTGATAATTTCACTACAGAGTTTGAATAATGTCTTCATCTAATGTAGACTAATGAGTGCAACATCAGTTAGGCTATTTAAAAGAAAGACGACAGAAAAACTCCAGCGTAACATGTAGGCTAATAATGATTCCATTAACTCAAGAAATTCATTCATTAACTTGCACTTTAGGCCTACATCTTACTAGCTTGCACTTCTAAATGACTACTTATTCCAAACATGATAAGATAAATTTCTAGTCCATTTAATAATAGTAAATATACTAACCAAATTGTAGCAGGAGGGAGGTTGTGAGAATTGAGAAGTGAGCTTTTAGTGTGTGTAGGCGGTCTACACTGAATATTTGCAGTCAGCCTAACCATCTCTCTCTCTCTCTCTCTCTCTCTCTCTCTCTCTCTCTCTCTCTCTCTCTCTCTCTCTCTCTCTCTCTCTCTCTCTCTCTCTCTCTCTCTCTCTCTGCTCCTCTTCCTCAGTCATTCCCTGAGGCCCCCTTATTGTGTTTCTCTGGGCTAATGTTGTTTTGCCTTCCACAGGTCTGGGCTACTATCCGCCAAAGGTACCCAACCTATCTGTTAGCCATGGAACAGCAACAGTGTTTATTTATACACTAATGTCATGTCTTGTTGTTGTTGTTGTTGTTGTACAGCAGGTCTTTTTCCTCTTCTTCCTCTAGTTGTTATTTTTGTGACTTACTAGTTGTCCTAGTTGTTTTCATTTTTTAATTCAGTGTCGTAGAGCTTTCAGTTAGGATACTTTTAATGTTGTTTAATTAAGCATCACAAAACAGTCTCTAAAGCAGGGGTATTCAATTAAATGTCAACGAGGGCCAGTTTTTCAAATTCCTCCCAGTAAAGGGGCCGAACTATACGTATGTATTATGGTTGCCGACTGTCAATGAAAAAAATATGGGAGATTTCATTCAAGTGGAGGGTGTGGGGGTCCTCCCCCAGAACGTTTTGCATTTCTTAGATGTTATTTCCTGCATTTTAACGTCCCGTTTTAGCACGATAACGGAACCCATTTTATCTCTAAATTCCGAAAACTATTCTGTACTTCAAGGGGCTTGTGGGGGGCCAGAACCTTACTGTCCAAGGGCCGCATCTGGCCCCAGGGCCGCCATTTGAATAGCCCTGTTCTAAAGTGTGTGTGTGTGTGTGTGTGTGTGTGTGTGTGTGTGTGTGTGTGTGTGTGTGTGTGTGTGTGTGTGTGTGTGTGTGTGTGTGTGTGTGTAAGCGCACGTGCGTGCGTGCGTGCGTGCGTATGTGTTTGCACGTACCCCCAAATCTATAGGGATGTATGCTGTTGTGCATTTCATGAACACTCAGCCATCACATCAGGTTGAAGCGCATGGTGCATGGGGATCAACCCGGCATTGGGGCGTGCTCAGCTGCTGACAGACTGGGACTTGTCAGGTAGGGTATGGGAACAAAGCCATCTCAGTAAATTGTTACTGATGGGTGGCAGTGGCGTGGAGCGTCAGTCAGTCACTAATGTGGTCAGAGAAGATCTAAATTAGAATTAAAGTATCTTTGATGTGGCGTCTCAGTTGTCTCCATGCGGCTTCATACTACGGCATAATCCCTCTGATGACCTCTGTTATTATTCTGATGATCATGATAAAAAGGACCCATTAACACCTGACCTCAATAGCTTCTGAAAGACAGAGGATATTTGGGGGCGATGAGCTGCAGGACTGAGAGGTCCAAAATTTATAATCATTTTGCGAGGATAATAATCTCTCTGAATTAAAAAGCTAAGGAGAGGAGAGGGTATTACTGGAATGGAGTCTTGTGTCTTTAACCCTCGGCCTCATCAGCGTTACCACATTTTCTCTCTGAGATCCATTTCCATTATGAACACATCCAGGAAAGGACATTTTCAATAACTATGGCTATTAACACAACGGACACAACTAGATTGATCCATCAACACAAATGTATTGTTCTTCCACCTAAGAAACCACAGAAATAGCCATTTGGATATTTTATGTGTAAAAACACAGGCAAATATCAATTTTTGTGGACAAACAGCACACATTTTTTTGTGTTCGTGCATATATATATACAATTGTACATTTTGTAAAGAGCTGGAATAACAGCTTTAGGGATAGCCAACCGTTTATAGATGTTTGTTCCGAGTGCCGGTCCAGCTGTGTGGTTTATTGGAAAATGGTGCCACCTGCTGTCAAAAGAAAGAAAGCCCTTTCTTGTCTGATGTGTTTTGCCATTCTGATAAGTATGTAGATTAGGTTTATAATAAATAATATTTGGAATAATATGTAAATATTAAAAACATAAAGTACAGAGGCAAGTAGGCCTAACTGTTGTTATAGTCTGCATTCTGTCAGATTCTGTCACTCTCTTGAAGCACCATGCCATTTTTCCTCAGTTGCATTTGTGTTTATGTTAAATGAAATTAAATATTCTTCAGATGTTATTGAGAATTAATAATACAATACATACAAAATAGTACCTCTGTAACATCACTGACTTTTACTTTCAATGAAGCTTATTCTGTTCCTATGAGATTAAAATGATTGCAACATCCAAGGCGAAACAATACTATGCACCGTTCCACCACTGGAACTTCGTAATTGTCACTGAAAAAACTAACTGCCACAGTACTACACCATGACAGTGAACAGGGCCCTTAGTAATACATTACGACTAGGTCAATTCCATTCTGGTAACAGTTAATTTATAACAAGGGATATGTCTTCAGGGGTTAAGTTACATACTTTACATACCCCATTGTGACCAATTCCCAGAAGCTTGTGTTTTGCATTTTTAAATGACCAAACTTAAATATTAAATATGACTATAATTTAATATATAGAAATAGCTTTTATTGTTATACCCCTGAGGAGCATCTGAAGAGAAGCAGGTTATGTTCATCCACATCCTCTATTACGATAGAGACCTGACTGGCATTAAGCTCTCTCTCTCTCTCTCTCTCTCTCTCTCTCTCTCTCTCTCTCTCTCTCTCTCTCTCTCTCTCTCTCTCTCTCTCGGCACAGTGCCACAACATATTCAGAGAAAGACAGGGCAGAAAAAAGGCAGAATACAAAAGCACAGTAGATGTGTGGCTCAATACTGATCAGGGATATTGATCACCAGGTTGTAAGTGGGAACATGTAAAATAGATTTGTCTGCAGACATTTAGAGCTCTATTTAGTTAGTCTGTGCGCTTTATAATAAGAGGACAATTATGATGATCCAGACCATTTGATTGGTACTGTATTATCAGTCCAGTCATTTTTCCAGTGATTTTATTGAGTAGGTGTTGTAATTCCTAGGTAGGTGTTTATCAAGTGCGGCATACTCTGATGCATGAGCACGATGTATTTTTCAAAGAGTGTCACATACGGATACATTTCATGACAAAGTGACATTTTTTATAATTTGTGTTGGTTGAATCATCCTGATCATTTTGATAGGCTAATAGTAAGTAAGATATAAAAGTTAAACAAAACTGTACGTATAACATCTTCGTTTCAAATAAATAGATAAGTAGACATGCAAATAAATTTGAAATCATTATTCGCTTTTTATAGCCTAATTGCCGTAATCTGTATATGGCCTGGGCAATTACAGTTAAAAGTGTTTATTAATAGCCACTTGAGAGACAACACCGGAGCAGCACAGATGTAATTATTTTTTTATTCTTTTATTTATTTATTTTTATTTAAGTGCACAACATGTCTAACGTTTTCGATGGTTAGACCATTTTCATCAGAGTCCATAGGTAGTGGGGGCGCTGCGGCGCTGCCCGCTAAGCCCCCCACATTTGGACTTGCATGCCCATGGGGACCCCGGTTTGAGTCCGGCCAGGTTCATTTCCGAGTCCTACCCCAAATCTCTCTCCAGCGCATTTCCTGTCTCCCCAAGTTAAAAAAAGTGTACTTAATATATATACTTAATAAGTACGTTTTATTGTATTTAAAGTGTACTTCAAAAGTGTGTGTTTAAAGAATGTTATTTTGGGACAACTTATAGTATACTTAAATGTACTTGAAATATAATTAAGTAGAGCTTAAACACATTTTAAGTTGACTTTTTTGTACTAAAGTTAAACTTTGTATAAGTGTACTTAATATACTCAAAATATATTTAACTTTAAGTACATTATAAGTATACTAACCAAGTCACTTTAAAATGTGTTTAATGTGTACTTTAGCATGCAGATAAGTGCATTTTAAGTACATTAGAAATCTATTTTAACGTCATGAGAAAGTACTTTATAGTATACTGCAGAAGTACATACTTAAGTTGTGTTATTTTGGGACAACTTATAGTATACTTAAATACTCTTGAAATATAATTAAGTAGAGCTTAATCACATTTTAAGTTGACTTTTTTGTACTAAAATCAAACTTTGTACAAGTGTACTTAATATACTAAAAATATACTTTACTTTAAGTACATTGTAAGTATATTAACCAAATAACTTTAAAATGTGTTTAATGTGTACTTTAGCATGCAGATAAGTGCATTTTAAGTACATTAGAAATCTATTTCAATGTCACAAGAGAGTACTTTATAGCATGCTGCAGAAGTATATACTTAAGTTGTGTTATTTTGGGACAACTTATAGTGCACTTAAATACACTTGAAGTATGATTAAGTAGAGCTTAAACACATTTTAAGTTTACTTTTTTGTTCTAAAATCAAACTTTGTACAAGTGCACTTAATGTACTAAAGCATACTTTACTTTAAGTACATTTAAAATATATTCACAAAAATCGCTTTAAGTACATTTTAAGTGTATTGACTCTAAATTGATTTTAAGTATACTACAAGTAGATTTTACTTTAAGCACATTTCAAATATATTTATTTTAAGTACACTTTAAATATATTTCAAAAGTATATGAAAAAAACATTAATGTAATCTCTAATTATTCATTTCCATTGTACATTGTCTTGTTCACATTCATCAGCCATTCACATGAACCTTCCTTTCACCTTCACTTCAGACAACAACCACTGCCTCAACCAGGATTTGAACCCACCATTCACTGAACCACAGACCTGCACTCTAACCACTAGACCACAATCATGGCCGTAGTTACATTTGAGGTTCCCGAGGTCCGGACCTCGCTCATTTCGTCCGAGATTTTTTTTTTTTTAACGCCAAATATGCCCAAATGAATCAAACACACAAAACTCAAAACCTCTGTGAAACGTGCTTTGCAAATAGTGATTAGTGGTCTATGAGTTCTATTTTGCCTTTGTGTTCTGTTTGTGCAAGTGATTCATTAATAGAGAGATAGCAGCCTACACAGGAACGTGGCCATTAAGCCTGCCCACGCTGCGCTTGGGCGCTTGAGACATCTCCTATAAAGCCAAGCGTTTTAAAACAGTGGCCCAATAGGTGGATGTCTTTCACAACTTTGTGAAACCGTTTTAACTGAGTCATTATTTGAAAGAACCAGCCATTGGGTTCTACTTGTAAATCGGAAGGTCTGTAATAAGCGACAGAAAAGGACATAAAAGGAAGTCACCAGAGCGTCTTCAGATGTGGATTTTTACCTGCTCATTTGGTCAAGTGACAAGATTAACGTTTCGAGTTGTCACGACTTCTTCAGAGTCAATCACAGTAAAATGTCCTCATCTAAAGATGTTCTGATGTCCTCTGTGTGCACTACTAGGCTTATATTTTTTTTCCCATGCAATGAACAAGCGCGCCTTGCGCGCGAGTGGTGCGAGTCGTGGAAGAGAACGCAATTCAGACATCAAACAAGCTCGCTTGAGACACAGGTCGCCAACATGGATGCACAGTTTTAAAACAGCAGCATAGGCATATGCATAAGGAGTTATGAGTAGGCTATCGTCTTTGACAACGTTGGCATTTGATAACTAAGTCACTATCTGGCATAAGCCGTCATTTGGTTTTAGATAGGCTAGTGGAAAAAAAGACCGACTGACGCCATCAGCTGCATAAAATAACCAATAAACATTCAAACTTAAGCTCAGCTAAAAGCAGGCTGTCAGATCAAAATAATTTGATTGTAAATTGGAGGGGTTATTATTGCCTGTGTTGATAGACTTTCGTCTTTCGCTTTTGCGTGTACAGAAATACTACTAAAAAAATAATAATAATAACAAGCGTGCAGGCGATGCGAGGAAAAGAATGTTCAGCTGACAAGACGTTAGTTTTACATAAGCATATAACAGGCAGCAGGCTCCACAACAACCACGCCACAGTCCTAACTTGTTGCCTATGTCAACTTCAAGAAATCATTTGGTAAGTGAAAATAGGCTACTGTTTTTTTTGTTTTTGCTGTACTGCCGTTAAAATAGTATCCAAATGAAGAAACATATTCGTGTAGCTCGTGGGACTGTCTACCGACTTCAACGGATATTTTGACTCATTTGGCCACTTTGTCATTAGCCTATGCCCATAGCCTACTTTAAGATGGTAGATTAATAATCATATTGACTTTATTGTATTAGGTCAGTGTTTCTCAACTTTTTTTATGGGAGGCACCCCTTGAATTCATTAAAAAAATGAAGGCACCCCAAACTAACAAGCCGTAACAGGGCATCGCATCCGATAGTAGACTAACACATTTGGAGACATCACACAACCTAGGCTAGCCTACGTTTGAAGTTGCAGCTTTCTGCGACCTAATATTGTGCGTAAATGGCAGATGAAAGATTCCAGACTAAGTAGGCTATTCATTTTTAAATTCAGACAAATATGTATTATAGCCTGACATCATTTATTTATCAGCCACGTTTCCGTGGCACCCCAGGGTGCAGCACCCTGGTTGAGAAACACTGGATTAGGCTATGGGTTTAAATTGGAGGGACCTTTAGATATGAATGTGTTTAAAGTCTCATGTTAATTTTGATATAGGCCTACCCATTCCACAGAAAACGAGTCACAGAGAGCAGGGCAAACATGTCCAAGAGATTAAAACAAAACACCATGGATGCATATAAATATATGTATTATACATAAACATGTAGGCCTATAAAAATGTACTTTTTTTAACAAATATATTATTAAAAATTTAAAATTTTCGTTGCGCGTAGCGCGCGCGCATTTTGGACCTCGGTTAACCCAACTTGCTGGCTACGGCCATGACCACAATTACCTGTTCTATGACAGGCACAATTACGTTCTTGAAGTAATAGTCTTGAGTAGTACACTTTAAGTATACTTTTATATACTTAATAATAATACTTAGAAATCATTGGTGGTGGTATGCTTTTATCGAATTAAAGACACTTTTACATGTTTAATTTGTGCACCAAAAAGTACACTTAAAGTGCACTTAATACACTAATAACACAACTTAAGTACAGACTTCAGTATTGTGCTTAAAAGTTTAATAGGTAAGGCCTTACATGCCTTTTTAAGATCTGTTTGTGCTCTTCAATATGGTGTTTTTACCATGAAAATACATTAACAAAATGGAAGGTGGAAGGTTATTTAATGTTACAAAGCATAATGAATAAATAAGCCTAGGTTAAAATACACTAAAATGATGGTTAAAAAAAAGTACCCAGGTGAAAAAAGTGTACTTAATATACTTAATAAGTATGTATTTTTGTATTTAAAATATGCTTCAAAAGTGTGTATTTAAAGAATGTTATTTTGGGACAACTTATAGTATACTTAAATACACTTGAAGTATGATTAAGTAGAGCTTTAACACATTTTAAGCTGACTTTTTGGTACTAAAATAAATATACTTACTAATTCACTTTAAAAGATGTTTAATGTGTACTTTAACATGTGGTTAAGTGTAACTATTTGAAGTATGCTACAAATCTATTTCAAGGTCATAAGAAAGCACTTTATAGCATGCTGCAGAAGTACATACTTAAGTTGTGTTATTTTGGGACAACTTATAGTATACTTAAATACACTTGAAATATAATTAAGTAGAGCTTTAACACATTTAAAATCAAACTTTGTACAAGTGTACTTAATATACTAAAATCATACTTAACTTTAAGTACGTTTCAAATATTCTTTCTAATACCAAACTTTAGCACATTACTTAAAAAATACAAATACACTTAAAATACACTTAGAATATACTACACTAATAGTATGTTTTCAAATACAATACATTTAAATACAATACACTAATAGTGTATTTTATAACACTACACTTTAACACATTACTTTTATAATACAAATGTACTTATAATAGACTTAAAATTGAATATACTAATAGTATATTTAACAGTACCACACTTAAGCACATTACTTTAAAAATACAAATGTACTTACAATACATTTAAATGCAATACACTAATAGTGTATTTTATAATACTACACTTAAGTATATAACTTTTAAAATACAAAGATACTTAAAATACACTTAAAATATAATACACTAATAGTATACTTTATAATGCTACACTTTAGCACATTACATTTAAAATACAAATGTACTTAAAATACATTTAAATAGAATATACTAATAGTATATTTAACAATACCACACTTTAGCACATTACTTTAGAAATACAAATGTATTTACAATTCATTTAAATACAATACACTAATAGTGTATTTTATAATACTACACGTTAACACATTACTTTTAAAATACAAATGTACTTAAAATAGACTTAAAATTGAATATACTACTAGTATAATTAACAATACCACACTTAAGCACATTACTTTAAAAATACAAATGTACTTACAATACATTTAAATACAATACACTAATAGTGTATTTTATAATACTACACTTAAGTACATAACTTTTAAAATACAAAGATACTGAAAATACACTTAAAATATAATACACTAATAGTATACTTTATAATGCTACACTTTAGCCCTTACTTTTAAAATACAAATGTACTTAAAATACATTTAAATACAATACACTAATAGTGTATTTCATAATACTACACTTAAGTACATGACTTTTAAAATACAAAGATACTTAAAATGCACTTAAAATATAATACACTAATAGTACACTGTATAATGCTACACTTTAGCACATTACTTTTAAAATACAAATGTACTTAAAAATGACTTAAAATACAATATACTAATAGTATATTTGACAATACTACACTTTAGCACATTACTTTTAAAATACAAATGTACTTACAATACATTTAAATACAATACACTAATAGTGTATTTTATAATACTACACCTAAGTACATAACTTTTAAAATACAAAGATACTTAAAATACACTTAAAATATAATACACTAACAGTACACTGTATAATGCTACACTTTAGCACATTACTTTTAAAATACAAATGTACTTAAAATATACTTAAAATACAATATACTAATAGTATATTTGACAATACTACACTTTAGCACGTTACTTTTAAAATACAAATGTACTTACAATACATTTAAATACAATACACTAATAGTGTATTTTATAATACTACACTTAAGTAGCCTAGAAATCTAGACGCCCCTAGCGACCGCAAATTGAATTTGCTCCCGGGGGCAGTCTAGCGGACCCCGGTCGTTTTGCGAGGCTGAAAGTTATCTGATGACAGGGCCAATCAAATCGCGAGGGGGGCCGGGCTACCTAGTAAACAGGAAACTTTCTAAGAAGAAGCATGGTGTCCGTCCGTGCTACGTACAGCACGAAAGTGTTTACTTAATTTAAAAACCCTGGATGATAATACATTTCGTGGCTGACATGGATTGATGTAATAATACACCATGAACTTATGGGGCGCAAATAGATCTCAACACATTACCATTTGATCATTCGATGTTTTAAACTAGCTCAGTAAGCGTTGAGCATTTTACAGAACCAGACAGTCACACGTTATTATCAGACCACTACTGTAGGTGTAGAATGACATTGCTGCCCCAATTTCTAACAAGACACATGCAATTAAAAACGAGACATTTGGGAGCTTTGGAAGTCTTTGAGTAGCTTACTAAATATATGGGAATGACACCGAGTCTACCAAGCTAGTGGCTAGCTAACCTGTCGTCAACAACACAGACCTAGGTATCCAGGTTGGGGTTAGTCTTAGAAAAAAACTAGGGTTAGAAACAAAAAACTAACATCAAAAAGATAACTAGCTCCGTTATATGGCGGTGGGATCGATAGTCTGGCTAGTGGGAGCGAGCTGACCCGGGAGCGTCCTGCGTTGGGAGCGACAATCCGGGAAAGTTATGGGTAGCTGGCTAGCTAACGCCGAACATGCCATGTTGACAACAATCATAAATATAACCATTTATCAAGCCCCAAATTGCTCGACATTTTGCTGATTGATCAAGGAGGGTCATGTGGTTGAAAACGAGGCATTTTTGAACTGTATAAGTGAAAACACGATTTATTAAGAAACTTGTTTGTGGCTGTGGTCATCACATGAATTCACTGCTACGACGGCTGGAAGTTGCCGCTACAAAGAGGCCCTCGCTAGTGGCTAGCTAACCTGTCGTCAATAGCAGAGCTAGGTATCCAGCCTTGTATTATATGCCTGCCGCAAATTCTAATAAGATCCATGTCATTAAAAACGAGACATTTGGGAGCTTTGAAAGTCTGTAAGTCGCTTACTAAATAGATGGGAATGACACCTGGTCTACCGACCTAGCGGCTAGCCATGTATTAGTTATGGGTATACAGCTAGCTAGCTAACACCGAACATGCCATGTTGACAACAATCATAAATATAACCATTTAACAAGCCCCAAATTGCTCGACATTTCGCTGATTGATCAAGGAGGGCCATGTGGTTGAAAACGATGCATTTTTGAACTGTATAAGTGAAAACACGATTTATTAGGAAACTTGTTTGTGGCTGTGGTCATCACACGAATTCACTGCTACGACGGCTCGAAATTGCCGCTTCAACTACAAAGGGGCGTGTCGCGTGTACGAGACAGCTGTGACGTTACACAGAAGTGTGTGGGGATTGGTTGTTTGCCATCCAATTGCGTGACGTTGAGTGCTGAAGCAACCGTTTATCCCGCCCACACTGCTGCCCAGCTCTCCTAGACCCTGGTACAGCTTTTTGCTGTACGGGTCTGGCTGCGCTAGGCTAACACTTAAGTATATAACTTTTAAAATACAAAGATACTTAAAATACACTTAAAGTATAATACACTAATAGTATACTTAATAATGCTACACTTTAGCACATTACTTTTAAAATACAAATATACTTGAAATACAATTAAAATATAATACACTAATAGTCTATTTTACAATACTACACTTAGCACATTACTTTTAAACTACAAATATACTTAAAATGCATTTAAAATACAATACACTAACAGTATATTTTATAAAACGATATGTAAGTACATAACTTTAATAATACAAATGATTTTAAAATATATTTAAAATACACTAAACTATAAGTATATTTTTAAATACCATACTTAAGTACTTTACTTGATAAATAGAGTGTACTTAAAATATACTTTCAGAAAATTAAATATATTTAAAGTACACTTAAGTACACATTTTTTTTGACCTGGGTCTCCTCTCACACTATCCTGTCATAATAAAGGCACAAAAGCCCCCAAAACATACTTTAAAAAAGAGTCCATGAGTAGAATGGAGAGAAGGCCCTGATTCAGCAGGTGTAGGCCTATGCACCGTGGCGTTAGGCTATTGGCCCTTCTCCCAAGGTCTCACTCACGTCAAAGCAGAAGCGTGAGGAATTACCCTTTTGTTTGTTTATTAACAGCATTTTAACCTTGAGATCAATTTTTTGTTTTACCATCAATGTAGTTTTTGTATTAACAGCCCATTTCCCATCTTCAATACAGTACAAAGCGAACAAGAAAAATGTAAAGAAGCTGGAACATCTTGATGATATAAGACTCTTCCCAGTGGAGTAGAAATGTTACTTTGACTTTTCACAATGAACAAAGTGATGTGCACTGTATGAATGACTGACTACTCTTTTGGATATGTCCTTTAAGCAGATGTACTGTAGCCTATATGAAGTCAAAGAAGAACTATTCTTACAGTGTACGTATCTACCTCATTAGGTACAGTAGAATAACGGGTGTATAAACTACACTATAGGGGGCGCTGTGGTGAAGTGCGCTAAGCCCCCCACATTTGGGCTTGCATGCCCACGGAGACCCCGGTTCGGGTCCAGCCGGGGTCATTTCCCGATCCCACCCCGTCTCTCTGTCCCTCTCGCTTCCTGTCACCATCTTCGACTGTCCTGTCAAATAAAGGCATAAAAGCCCCTTGAAAATATATATATATTTTAAAACTACACTATATTGCCAAAAGTATTCACAAACGTGCCTTGACTCACACTCAAGTACCATCCTATTCCTAACACATAAGATCCGATATGATGCCGGTCCAGCACATTTCAGACTGCATGGTGCTGAGTGTGTAATTTGGTGGAGAAGGACAGTGTAGGATTGTTTTCTAGCCTGATGATCATGAGTTTCAAATCTCTTCGATACTAGGTCTGACCAAGACCATAACAACTGACGTTTTCAGGCATGGTTGACCCACCTCCCTTGATTTGCTACTGGTCGAGGGCAGAAGAGGCTTAGCCAAAGTTTAAACCAAACATTTTCTTAGTCCAAATAGAACGTCTGCGAGGGCGGAGCCTGGGTAGTTTTTTCAGGATTTGGGCTTGGCCCTTTATTTCCAGTGATAGGATATTTGAATGCTTCAGTATACCAAAACATTTTGGACAATTCAATGCTCCCAACCTTATGTGAACCGTTTGGAGCGGGCACCTTCCTTTTCCAACATGACTTTGCATCAGTGCATAAAACAAGGTCCATAAAGACATAGATGACAGAGTATGGTGTGGATGAATTTCACTGGCCTGCGCAGAGTGCGGACCAGTTGTCGATAAAACACTTTTGGGATGAATTTGAGCAGAGACTAAGAGTCAGGACTTCTCGACAAACATCAGTGTGTTACCTCACCAATACACAGGAAGAATGGACGAAAATTCACAAGGAACACAATTTTCAATCTTGTGGACAGCCTTCCAAGAAGATTTGAGACTTAAATAGCTGCAAAAGGTGGACAGACATCATATTGAACCCATTGTGTTAGGAATTTGATGGTACTTAAGTTTATGTGTGAGTCAAGGCAGGCTAGCGAAAACTTTTGGCAATGTAGTGTATGCCAGATCATGTACGGTAGAAGTGTAATTACATCATTGTGAGGATTTCTTCTTCTTTAGATGCATATGCCTTTATGGTGTTCCATTCACAATATTCACTGACTGTGGGCTACGGCTTGATGAAAAATATGTAATTACTGGAAATGTCAGATAGGTCGAGACCTCAATCGTCAAGCAATTTATCATGTCTACTCAACATAAGCACTGCACAGTGGAATAACTGTAACTGCTATGTATTAACATGTAATCCTATACTTACATCAGTACCTCTACTTCGTGTATCTTTGCTACTGAGTTAATGAATGGATGTGTTCCCATTTTTCACTTGCCCAATACCTGTTGTAATCCAAGGGTGCTGTACCACAACAGACCACTGGGAGGTGTCACAGAATCTTCTTTCACCCTGTAATGATGAGTCATGTGACCCCCTATATCACAGACGATTAATTCATTACTGGGCATCTGAGGCTTAATGGTTAGGGAGTAGGTTTAGGAATCAGAAGGTTACAGGTTTGAACTCCATCCTAACCATTAGGGGAATAAGTGTCCTTGAGCAAGTCCCCTATATCCCTCCTGTTATCCTTGGGGTCTATGTGACCCCATTCAATGTTTAACGTCTGAAAAATACATGAAGTACATAATTCTTTTGCTTCATCTTTGATGACTTTTCCTAAATGTATGGGGTCAATGTGAAATAAGTGAAATTTCCACAACATTTTTTTCCCTAAGTGCTGTACACATTTTGGTTACATATTTTAAGTGTATTAAACATAAATGGAACATCCATATTTTGCTAATACATGTTCCAATCTGTCTAGATTATGTAAAATACATGAACGTAAGTTATTTAGAAAAGAACATTTTGCTTTATTTAGGGCTCTGATAACTAACAATATGTATGATGTGGACGAGGGCCAAAACTAATTAAGGCAACTTTTGGGCAGTTGTTGCACATTTTCGCCTAGTCATGGATTCGTTTTTTTGGTGTGTGGGCTGTGTGTGGGGGTGCTAGAACTTATCTAAAGAGCTTTTTTATGTCCCCAACAGAGCAACAGTAAATATATGAGGCATAAACCTGTGCAAAAGTTTTTGCTTCTACTGATTTTGTAGACATTTAAGTGACTGGGGTCAAAATGACCCCAAGGATCACGGATGTAAGCTAAATCTGAGGATAACAGGAGGGATATATAACCCCAGATTGTTCCAGAGACTGAAACCAATACCCACTAAAAACTGTTTAAAAGTCGCTTTGGATAGAAGTGTCGGCTAAGTGTAAAGAAATGTAATGTAATGAACTTGAAAATGTTGAATAGTGTCACTTCAATTCACTTTATTGTCTTTGCAATCTGCCCAGCAGGCACACTGTAAATAAAAGAATGAAGTGGCCATGTGCTTGGAAGCTCATAGTTTCTAAAGGCAATTGCTATCTGTGCCAAATATAGGTCTTGCACATGGCATGTGTCAATGAGCTACACATTTCTTGTAAACTGATTCACATGATGTAGAATTTGAGAAGTTTGAATATTGGGGAGTGTGGGCTCTTGTGAGTGAATTTCAAGCTAGTGTGTTCAGATGCAAGGCCCTCCGAGTGCATTTATGATGGGTTTACAAAAATGGGTTGTATTTCTGTCATTTTAGTCATTTCAATGGTATTAACTTGCGTATAGATCTTGCAGCACATTCTTTCCCTGTCACTATGTGTAATAATGCAATAACATGTAGCATTATTAAGTTGCATTTTAGAGTTAGGGTTAGGATTAGATTAGATAAGATTATATTAGATAAAACTTTATTGTTATTGTCACATGAAACAGAAAATTGTCTTTGGCTTGGCTCCGATCATTCTCACAGACATTAGACAAGACTTGTAGCATAATAAACTAGACTAAATGTGAGATTGGATGTTTAATTTAGTCTGGCCCTAATGAATGATAGATCCGAAGATTGTTGATGAGAACAACCCGTTGTCTTTCATACTGTACCTGCGCCTATAGGCCAACGCTGTGACCAATCAGCGTCATCTTTCTTGTTGTTGAGCTTTCCCAGCGTCGCGAGCTTCATCGCCAGTCCCTCAAAACACTGCCCGCTTTGATTCAAAACACATCTCTGCGTTGTGATTGGTTTGCCAGATTCGGGACATTTTGGCAGTTCGCAGTTATGGATCAAGGCTAGACCAGTAACAGCTTAAAAAAAAAAAGACTGCTAGCGGGTGGTGCTAGTTTACTAGGCTGCAAGACTTGACAAAACAGGACAAAACCAGAAAAGACAATACATGTATGCTGAGGCTAGATAGCTGGTCATTGTTCATCTTTTGTTGAGTAGGGCTACAGCTGAGGGGATGAAGGATTTCTCATATCTGTTTTTGTGTATGTATTTTGGTATAAGTACTAGAATACACTGATCACTGATTTTGTTTTCCTGATATGGCTGCAATGGTGAGATAAGCCTTCATCATAGCAAACTCCTCTAATGGCCTTCATCAGGATTTTTATTTATTTATTTAAGTTTTTTTTGGTCTTTTTGACTTTATTCATGAGAGTACAGTGCAGAAGGCGACAGGAAGCGAGTTGGGGGAGAGAGAGACGGGGAAGGGTTGGCAAAGGACCCTGGCCGGGAATCGACCCCGGGTCGGCCAGATAGCAAACGAGTGCCCTACCATTTGCGCCATTCAGGCCTTCATCAGGACTTCATCAGGACTTTTTACATTTGTAGAGAATCAATCTATAGTATTGAACCCTTTCATACGGAGTCTTTATTATAAGCTTGTTGTTACTTAAATGGTAATAACTGTCCCTACCATGGTGCATATGGTAGGGCATTCGTTTGCTATGCGGCCGACCCGGGTTCGATTCCCGGCCCGTGTCCTATGCCAACCCAAGTCTTAATCTTTTACTGAAGACTCAGTAATGTCGCAGCAATGTTATTAGAATGTAGTTGAGATTTTAGGCGGCCATTGACTCGGATTGCCAGTGATCCCATCTGCAGCTAGGACTATCTGAACGGGGCAATGAAACTGCTCTCAGTTTTAATGTGCTTTCTCCCCAATCACATAATGCTACCAGTCCCTTATTTGTCTGTCTGCCAAATCAAAGATTCTTCTCATCTCCAATGTGTCCTAATGGCACCATCTCCATTGTAACCTCACACAACAGAGCTATTCACAGTGTAGGCTTACACGGCAAAAAATGGGGATGTTCTTCAATTTGTCACTGTGGGAGAAATAAACGATTTCAGGCGAATATACAGTGAATTAGGTTCGTCAGAGATCTCTTTAAAGGTTCTCCCACACCCCATAATAAAATATCCTCAAATAAGCGTTGGGTTCTCTGAGGAAGCTTCAACAAAAATTTGGAATTCTTCCATGAACTAATTTGTCACCTACAGTCTCTAGTGGTTATCAACGTTTTTTGAACAAACACCCCCTGGACCTCATCCTAAGCCTGCCAATGGCCCCTTGACCTCATCATAAGCCTGCCAACGCCCCCCTTAGTATTAAAATAATCAAATAGACTAATGCTCCCACTGACAACTAAGCCCCTGCCCGCCCCCTCACAACTGTATCCTTCTCAACGCCCCCCTAGGCCTCCCAAACGCCCCCTAGGGGGCTGTACCGCCCCCGTTGAGAAACACTAGTCTAGTAGTTTCCTCTGAGAATTGTTAAGGTTACCCCCATAGAATATTCTTTGAGGAACATTTTTCATTTTTACAGTCTATTTCTCCTAAGACAAGTCTCTGTTATAAAGTAATGAGGGGATATAAGATCTAAAGTGCCCCTGTTTTAAATAAAGCTGATTGACATGGGATGGCCCTGTTTTCACGTCACGACACTGTTTCATTTTAATGGCACATCAGCTGCACATGACATCAATTTGGTCTGCGCCAGGCCACATGGATGAAAGACTGACAAGAGCACTGTAGGAGGGTGTCTGGTGTCTGGCAGAGAGAGAGAGAGAGAGAGAGAGAGCGAGAGAGCGAGAGAGAGAGAGAACGCGTGCAGTGCAGGCCTTTGCGTGTGAAACGGCAGTTTATCCCGGGTGTCTGATTACCATGGCGCGGTATCTGGTGCATCTGTCTGCAGGTGTGTCGGAGTAGTAGTGCTGCAGCGTCCACGTAAGCCAGGGATGTGCAACTGGAGTCCCGGGGGACACATGCGGCCCGCCTCCTCACTCAGTGTGGCCCTTAGATAAAACATACTTAGGCCTACAGAAATAAATAAATAATGACCAGATTTTTCATTACACTACTGAATTCATCCATTGTAATTTTACTGTTGGCCGATGGAGAACACTCCCATTCCTTCCAAACAATATCAGCAGTCACTGAGCAACCAACTTCACCTCGAACTCCCTCGATCCCTGCATGTGGCCCTCCGATGATGTTGATGAAAAAATGTTTCCCTCCTTAGCATGAAAGTTTCCCATCCCTGACGTAAGACAACCTCTGTGGATGGAGGGAGCCCACCTCAGCTCAGCTCACAGGCTTACGAGAGGCCAGACAGACACCTGCCCACCCAACTGCTTGGTTACGGAAAGATCCATACTAGAGCATGACACGGGAGTGGATTTTCACTCCCGTCCCATCCCGGTCCCAGAAAAAAAACCAATCCCGTCCCATCCCGGACTGGAGTAAAAGAAACAAATCCCATCCCGTCCACTCCTGAAAAGAATGTTTCCCAATCCTGCCCACTCCCACTCAAAATCAATCCCACTCCCGTTTCATAAAAAAACGAGGCTTTTTTAAATGAAAAAATAAGCGAGCATTCCCGCTCTCGTTCATTTTTATTCCCGCTCCTGCCCGCTCCCATTCATCTTTATTCCCGCTCCTGCCCGCTCCCGTTTATGGGGCGCCGTTTGTAAAGCTGACTGTGCTAAAAATTTCATAAACATTTTGTCACATTTAGCTTAAAACAGTGTTGTAAAAATGGTGTGAATTTTTCAGACTGCCCTTTTTACACATTTAGAACAATAAATGTTAAATCTAAATAATGTATACAAATGTTAAATATAAATCTAAATAATAAATAAAAATGTTAAATCTAAATATTAAATCTAAATGTTAAATCTAAATATTAAATCTAAATGTTGAATCTAAATGTTATATCTAAATCTAAATGATAAATCTAAATGTTATATCTAAATGTTAAATCTAAATGTGAAATCTAAATCTAAATGTTAAATCTAAATGTTAAATCTAAATGTTAAATCTAAATGTTACATCTAAATATTTAGATTTAGATTTAACATTTAGATTTAACATTTAGATAAGTTAAGTTACAAACACAAAAATGTTTAATCTAAATGTTAAATCTAAATGTTAAATCTTAACATTTAGATTTGACATTTAGATTTAACATTTAGATTTAACATTTAGGTTTAGATTTAACATTTAGATTTAAATTCCACATTTAGATTTAAGTTTATATTTAACATTTAGATTTAGAGTTATTATTTAGATTTGACATTTAGATTTAACATTTAGATATATTATTTAGATTTAGATTTAACATTTAGATTTAACATTTAGGTTTAGATTTAACATTTAGATTTAAATTCCACATTTAGATTTAAGTTTATATTTAACATTTAGATTTAGAGTTATTATTTAGATTTGACATTTAGATTTAACATTTAGATATATTATTTAGATTTAGATTTAACATTTAGATATAACATTTAGATTTAGATTTAACATTTAGATATAACATTTAGATTTAACATTTAGATATAACATTTAGATATAACATTTAGATTTAACATTTAGATTTAGATTTATTATTTAGACTTGACATTTAGATGTAACATTTTTATATGTTATTTAGATTTATATTTAACATTTAGCTACATTATTTAGATTATTATTTAGATTATTGTTCTAAATGTGCAAAAGGGGGAGTCTGAAAAATTCACACCGTTTTTAAAACACTGTTTTAAGCTAAATGTGACAAAATGTTGATGGAATTTCAGCTAAATGTGACAAAATGTTGCTGAAATTTTCAGCACAGTCAGCTTTACAAACGGCGCCCCATACCTGTTCATCTTTGAATTTTGACTCCCATGGACCCATGGGACTTCCCGAAAAATGTCATCCTCTAATCCATACCTCGTTGGCTTTCAAACGGCTCCAGTTACTCAGTGCAGACTAACTGGCATAATGCAGAAGTACTGGTGCATTTGTTTCTTTGTGTATTTGTTTATTTTGTAAAATAGAACAGAGCAAAGGTGTAGGTTTGGCTTGGAAAATGGTGGGGGCATTATAATGACAAATTGCATTACATTTGTGAAAAAAGTGTTGGGGACAAGCAAGGTTAATCTCAAAAGTGGTATGGATACGTCCCCACCATCCACGCCTAAAATTACACCCATGGAACAGAGCATAGAACACACCAGAATAGAATAGAACAGAACAGAATACAATGGAACACCTACACAATGTACACTACCCGTGCATATCTATCATTCTCACCACTGAAATTCATTCAATTCAGTTTATTATTAGGGACCATGTAGGCTACAATTAAAACATAAATGGCGAATTTACATCTGTAGTCCCTGACAGGACACAACATTAAAATAAAACAAAACAAAATAAAATAAACCATCAAAAATATATGAACACATAAATACAATAAACAAATCACCACAACCTTATGCTTGATCCGGCGGCGATCAGTAGCAACTCAATGAATAGAGGAGTAACATGGGTTCTTTTGGGTTGATTGAATACCAAACATGCTATCTGGAACATCTGCAGTGGTTTTAGCGCACAAGCAGGTATACCTGCTATGTCTTAATCTGTTACTTAATGCTCTTGGTAATGTCATAGCAATGTTGTTATGATGTATTGGGGTATTTTCAGCAACTCAATAGGCCCTCTGGCAACCCCACCTGCACTAAGAGGCTATCACAGGAGGGGTAGAGGCCCTGACTAACAATACCATGTTGTAGTAGCCTACACTGCCCAACAGATGTCAGTGCCATTGCATCAGCAGACAACTCAAATGAGAACATCATGTCATGCTATCTTTTGTGTTTGTCTTTTTTATCATTATTTGATGCTTTGATCTGTCATTGTCTACTTCATCATTCAACATCACTGGTGAAGGTCATTCTGATCTGTGACTGTGGTGTATACTATGTTGTTCAGCAGTCGGCAGAAAGCTTGTGATTAAATAAATGTCATGTTAGTTGCATGCATTTTTATTCTCTGATTCATGCAAAATGGGTATGGCATGGCATGCAAGATTTGGTCAATTTGAGCCATTCAACAATATATGGGGATTAACAAGTGCCACCATATTAATAGTAGGCCTATACAGTGGTTCCCAAACGCAACCTTTCACAAGTCGAAGTAGTTTCAGCATCCTTTAATCCCTGCAACTACAGCAGGAAACATAATAAATGTAGCAGTATAGAGTTTGTGTGCAAATGAGGCCATTTCAAAGAGTTGGCCAGTTCAAAGAGTGACTGTGGTTCTTAAGTAAAGGGAATATTGTTTGGCTTACTTTTGGTACTTTTGGTTTATTTTGGTTCACTCGAGTCATTTAATTTACCGGTATTCAATTATTAATTTAGTTTTGCAATACTTTCCCTCCAAACTGATGCCCCCCGTACCCTCTCGTGCCCACCCCCAATCCCCCCCACTGGTCTTGTACATCAAAACGCTAATTCATGGCCGCATGACCTGCAAAAAGAATGCAGTTAATTTGTCAAAACATAAAGTACGTTGTTTGATCTCAAAAAGTCTGAATAAAATTCTGTAAAAGTTGTGTGTTTGAGTCCTTCTGTAAGAACATGTTGGGAGAACGGCTAGTAAGCAAGTACACCGGAGGGCAGCAGCCTTAATGACTAAATGCTCCAAATTACACCCCTTGGGCTCATTCAAACTACATTAATGCAATGGGCTAAAGATAACAGTGACTAAGAGATTTGTTTGCTAAATGGCGTCCATGATTTTTTTTACCACTTAATTATCTAATAGCTTTAAGTGGCATGGCGGTTCTTGGGAACCTATATGCAGATAAATCACACATGCAAGCCGCAAAAGACTTTGCACACCCAAAGACATTAAAACATGACGTACATTGGGTATTTTTTTCTCGTCTGGAGAACTTGGGTGAGTAATTTTCAATCCACCGTTGCAATGAGCCATGGTAAATGTCTTGTGCTACAGTGGTTGTTTCAGCCTTTTTCATTGGATTATTTTCTTTAACTTAATAAACTAGGCCAGTGTGGTTATTAAAATAATGTTTAAGCAAATAAAAAGTGTAACTCTGTGTTTGTGGAAAAGTACGCGTTATAGCCTACCTCCTCGGTCAATGAACTTGCTCGAGCCAGCCAAAGGCGCCTTGAATCTGAAAAAGACAGTCCCAGTACTCCATCTCTATTCCCTTCTCAGCGCGCTGTGTGAATGCTCCTTTAATACCGCTAGATGGCACTCCTTAGAAGCATTGCAGGGAGAAGTAATACTTACCTCTGATGTCCCTGCTCGAGATGTATTTTTACATTTTAAGATGTTACCAATATGAATGCGCATGCCAAGTATGCAGGGAATCTAGGTACAACTGGCAGAGGTAGGAAAATCAGAGTTGTTGGCTGGAGTGAGCTCATCTTCCCATCCCAACCCTCGCATCACAGCAGATGAAAATATATCGGGAGTAGATAAATATAGCTGTTTCATCTCGTCATATATAAACCTTCAGCTAAATTGGCGCAAGCGTCATTTTGTTCATGGAATAAACCATCAAACTTGGGTGCGCTTTCTCTCTCTCTCTCTCTCTCTCTCTCTCTCTCTCTCTCTCTCTCTCTCTCTCTCTCTCTCTCTCTCTCTCTCTCTCTCTCTCAATGAGGGGACTGTTGTGCAAGATGAACTACATATGACGCGTTTAAAACGTAAATATTCCCCTTAGTGTTAACAACATGTCCAAGTTTATTTAGTTTAGACGCTGCAATATGCACAGCTCCATGACAGATTAGCGCAGGGCCGAGTTGCAGCATTCAGTTGCGCTCAAGACAGCCAAGCGCAGTGTAGGAGCACAGAGAGACTTGTCTCTTTAAGAAAGAGGTGGGCTTGTCTGCGGATGACGCAGACATGCAAATGAAGAGGATGCTTCAAAACTCCGGGTCGTCGGCAGCGTGTGTGGTAACCATTCTACAGTTACCACAGTTAAACCAGGGGAACTATCGCAAACACTGCAGAATCACTTGAGAAGATAGACATATTTGAAATCTTTAGCCTGTGAGCGCAGTGTCACTCCGGGCCTTGGGGTTTGCTTACAAAAAAAACTTAAAGAAAAGAAAAAGCAGAAGGGATTCTTTTGAAATTGTATTAGTGGCGGAATTCCCTCAAAGCATAATTTCACCGT
>NC_085859.1:33319376-33321876 GCF_034702125.1 Engraulis encrasicolus | reverse complement strand
TGTTATAATGTAATGAAGCAAGATTAATGTATAAAGGGTTGGTAGAAACAAGTGTGACCTAGCTTTGACACACACGTAATGTATGTTTTAAAAAAGTACATGTTATTACTCAGACTGCACTTACCGAACAGAACAGCAATTTTATGGATGAAGATTGGATGGTATCACATCTCTTTTAAATGTTAAGCTTTGAGGTTGATCCTCAATGGAAGAGTCACTGATTCGTCTGAGTACTTCGTTCCTGATAGTTGTAATCTTCGAAGGCGGTCGTTATCATTATGTATTAACTTAAATTAAACAATTTAACTTTTATAACATGGACTTGCAAAGCCTCAGTAGTAGGTAACCTAATATAGCCCCTTAATGCATCTCTTACCTCCAGTGGCACGCTGTAATAGTCATTGAAATGTAACTACCATAGCACTACAATACTATGACACAACACAGGCCCTTTAGTAATGCACCACGACTTGGTCATTACCATACTGGTAACAACAAATGTATAAAGCCGTGTCTTAAGTCGTTAAGAATGACTGATCAGATAACAACAGCAAAAAAAATAAGGTTGTGTGCATGCTTGTATGCAGTGATCTTTGTCAAAAGAGAAGCGTGTAGTATGTGCACTATGTCAGAAGTCAAAGTATTTATAGCCCAGTCTTCCTCAGACATTCATTTATTTGGTACTGAGCCCCAGCTCCTGCTTTGACGAGCAGCTCTCAGTAGCAGGGAACTTAATTCAATGACTCCTTGAAGACAACAATGTAAAATGTCCTGATTGTATAGTGCAGTAGGTATCCATGAGTAGTTTTTTACATACAGTATATGCATTTATGACCAGTGTTTTTCTGGCATTTGAGGGTATAGTTTCGATCATTAACTAACTGTATAAAAATAAGACAATACGCACACTTCAGGTCTATTTTTGTGCAAAAATAGACCTGAAGTGTGCGGATTGTCTTATTTTTATACAGAAATCTCTACTGAATCCTGCACCTTCTAAACAGATGAGCGGTGGCCTATCACAACTTAAGTGATCATTAACTAACTGAAATACCACACAGTATGTAATATATGTAACTTAATTAAATTAACTTTTTCAATAACAACAACAACAACAACAACAACAGAAAAGATATGTATGTATATGTGTATATGACCTAGCCTAGAAATCTAGACACCCCTAGCCGCCACAAAAGTCTGTCTTAGACATTTTATGTCTTTGGTACTGAGCCCCAGCTCCTGCTTTGACAAGCAGCTCTCGGTAGCAGGGAACTTCATTCAATTACTCCTTTCAAGCAGCACCACAAAAAACTCCTATTTGTATGTGCCTTATGTCAAAAGTCAAATAATTTATGACCAATTTATGTCCAATGTATGTCTTTGTCAGACATCTGTGGGTAGTTTTGATCATTTACTAATTGAGATGCGTCATGGGCTTGCAAGAAAATTCAATGACTCTACAACAAAAAGACACGAATTTGCGCCATGTTCAAAAGTCAAAGTTATGATCCACACATTTCATCCAAATATTTGATGTCTTTTGGGAAAGAGCTTGCTTCATGCAGCTCTAGCTCCAGCTTTGACTAATGACCCTGCAGTAGTAGCAGGTATAACTTAATTCAACAACTCTCTCTCAGACAACTCTTTTAGACGACGACACAAAAAGTCCTGCTTGCATGCGCGTCATGTCAAAAGTCAAAGTATTTATGACCTACTCTTTCACAGACAGTTTTATGTCTTTGGGACTGGAGCGAGCTCAATAATGCAGCCCCAGCCCCAGCCCCAGCTCCAGCTCCTTGCTTTGACAAGCAGCCCTCAGTTAGCCCTGCAGGCCTCCCAGAGCCTCCTCCTCCAGCCTCCCAGAGCCTGGTGCTTGGGGGCGGATCTAGCCATTTTTGGGGCCCTAGGCAAAACATAGACACAGGGCCCTCAAAAGTCATTATACAGACATACAATTCTGTGTTTTTGTGCTGTTTTAGTAATCTTCGACGACTTTACATGAGTGAAAAATTAAGATCAAGGCTTCTTTTTTAGTGTGTTTACCACAGCTGGTGTGACAGTTGGGGCCCCGTTGGGGGTCTGATTTGGTCGTGGTCCTAGGCAATTGCCTATGTTTGTCCTGTCCACCTCTGCTGGTGCGGCACCCCTCAGTAACCTGCCGGAGCTATACGTCACTGGGATCTCGGCCAGTAGCCAGTGACGTCTGACTCAATGAGTTCATAAAGCTGCTCTACTGTGTGTGTGTGTGTGTGTGTGTGTGTGTGTGTGTGTGTGTGTGTGTGTGTGTGTGTGTGTGTGTGTGTGTGTGTGTGTGTGTGTGTCTGTGTGTGTGTGCGTGCGTGAGTGTACGTGTGCGTGTGCGTGTATGTGTGTGTGGCAGTCTGTTAAAGGCAGTCTGCATATTTGCCACTTGTACCCCTGAATAGGCTTCAGACCAGTATAATTTTTTTGCATTTATGTAGAAGACACATTATTGATACTTTAATATTGTTTGGGGCGT
>NC_085859.1:33311876-33314376 GCF_034702125.1 Engraulis encrasicolus | reverse complement strand
ATATTTATTCAGCCGGCTCTTCAGGGGCATCCCAGCCAGGGCCGGAGGGCTACACACGCACACACACACACGCACACGCACACACAGATACACAGTCACACATACACACATGCACGCACGCACACACACACGCACACACACACACAAGCACAGATACACACACAGAAGCACAGATACACACACAAACACATGCACGCGCACGTACCCACACACACACACACGCATACACACACACACACACACACACACACACACACACGCATACACACACACACACACACACACACACATAGAGGCACGGCCATGGGCACGAAAATCCCCTTTCAGCTTAATGTGCCTATTTCATCATTGCCGTAAAAAGTTTATTAGCACAGGCCTGGCTTTTATGCCGGCCCATCCTCAGTGTATTGTAAGCACACAATCATTTATTTTGATAAAACGACGAGAGCATTTCAAAATGAATCGCATACGAATGAGCATAGTAATGGCTCCAACAAAACATCTGGAGAGGAGGGAGGAAGTGAGGCGATATATTGTCAAGCAGTGCATGGCAAGCGTCTTCAAACGGTGCTCAAGTCAAATCAAGATAGATGCTGAAGATTGAACATTGAGGACATGAACTAGAACATGTGATAGTATATGTGACATACTATAATGTATGATTGTAATTTTTTGTAACAACATTTTTTGCATGTAACGTGACTTGCTCTCTTTGTCACTCTCTCTCTCTCTCTGTCTCTCTCTCTGTCTTCCCCTTCCTCTTCCTCTCCCCAGTTGTGGTGATATGTGCTCATGCAGCCATTGTGCGGGAGATCATGCTGGCAGCCCACCGGCGAAAAATGACCAACGGCAGTTATATCTTCTTCAACATAGACCTCTTCAACTCCACAGATTACGGTAATAACCACCCCTTCAACTCTACTCAGCATAGGAAAGGGGCAATCAATCCATTTGCAATCAGACTAGTTCAAGACAGGGGCCAGGGTGGGCCAGGGTGGGCCAGGGTGGGCCAGGGCCCCTGTATATCTCCCCCTGGCCCCTGTTGTGGCCCCTGTGCTGAACAGCCAATGACCGTGACATGATTTGCATTTTTGTATATGATATATTAATAACATAAAAAATATATCTCTTTAGCCAATTTATGTACCCCTCTGAAAAAATGTTGGACCCACCTCTGCCCCCCCGCTAATTTTGGTCTAGAAACACCCCTGATCAGACACCTTTGACTGACACGACTTGTTTGGGATGTCGTTGCAATGCTAAAGAAATGCAGTGCTTTTTTTTGGGTGAATTGTTTAAGTAGGCTACCTACAGCTGCATCTGGTATGGACTGTTCTATTAAAGTGAGTATCCTTGAACATTTAAGGCCGAACAGATACGTATACATACTGTACCTTTATTCACAAATGCATCAGCAACCATCGCTTGCGAGGGGGGCCGTCTTCTGTTATTGTCCCCACACTCAGTGACTCTTCAGTGAAAATCTTGTGGAAGAACTTAAGGCCCTTGTCTTGCAGGACTGGAGGGGTCGTGGAAAAGAGGCGACAAGTATGACAAGGAGGCTCGGGCAGCATACAGCGCCCTCAACACCGTCACTCTGCTGAGGACCGTCAAGCCAGAGTTCGAGAACTTCACCATCGAGCTGAAAAAGTCCGTGCAAAGACCTGGGGTGCGCGACTGCAAGGACTGCGATAATGTAAGCACGACTTCCACTGTACATACACTATGGATATAAATTCTGTAGTGTTGATTCACAACTTAGAGAATTAGATCAATACTATGAATGTTAAACCTCTAAGTGTTGAATTAACACTGACAATTAGACTGCGTATCTGCTTAATTGTTATTTGGTGTCAAATGTTGCTGTTCCTTACATAAATCACAATTAACAGCACGGAACTCACAATTCTAGACTGAAGCAAATGCAACTGTAACCAGAGACGGTCTATTGTAAAGAAAATCTTTGCTGTAACCTTCCGTTACAGTTGTTGCCGTTGCCAACTTGTTTTCAGTACCACAGAACCGTTTCAGTCATTCCTTGTCAACCAGCAGCATCTTAAAATGAAAGGCTCTTTGTAAACAGTCCACTGGATAGATTAACCGAAAAGATGGACTGTTTTTTTTCTTCAAATGACAAGATCCATAAAACTATGTGTATGCTGTTCTCCATCCGTTATGGGAGCAGCAGCGTATTAAGAGCGGCACATCAGTGAGTGGCGTTGAGTGGCCGGCCACTGTTTATGTGTGCAGGCAGGGAGGATAATCGATTCGACTCAGGCAGGGCCCCCAATTTAGCACCAGCAGCCGTTGGTGCATTACGCTTTTGAAACGGAGGCGACCTGGGATTCTTTTCGAGCCCCAGGTTATGTATGGAGCGAAGGAGGAAAAAAGGCAGGAGGGTTATGGTGAGTTGGCGTGGAGTGGCGTGGCGTGGCGGTGGCGTGCAGACTGCTCGAGGAGCCATCCATCCGTCCATCCGTCGTCTTTTTCTTCTTCTTGT
>NC_085859.1:33291876-33306876 GCF_034702125.1 Engraulis encrasicolus | reverse complement strand
GCGTAAATTCTCCGTTCCCATCCGAGGTCTCGTTCCAAGGGCTTACATCACCCGCCTCTAATTCCACATTCCCTTTGTCATGACACATGGAGGGAAGCAGCAGCGGCGCACCGTGTGTGGTCCTCACGGCTGGGCTGGCCTCTCCTCCCTGACACTACGTTACACAGACTACACTATTCTCCACACTACAGTCGCTCGGGGGTGGCTACCAGCGTCGGCTGCCTCCCTCCACACATGACGCATCTCCCCATGAGGTATATACACCCCCCCACCCCCCGCCGTCTTGGTCCGACCAGCACAGAGGATTCCCAGCCTCTCCAGCCGTGACCAGAATAAAAGCCATTTCCTTTTCCATGTTGGCAAGCTTTTGTGTCCTCCATGAGTAGTAGAGAAGCGGGCTTGGAGGTTGAGGGTGGAGGGTGAGTGGGTGAGTGGGTGAGTGAGCGGGTGGGACGGGAGGCTGTCTCTGAGAGAGGATTTGTAACCTTGACTGCCTCCATTCTCCATGCAGACAGTTAATGTCCCCAAGAACAAACAACACCCAGGAACACTGAAGGCAACGGAGCGTCCAAAGTAATGGCTCCCCTGCTGGCCCTGTTAGACTTTCACGTGGCGTTGTCATGTGAAACGGTGCCAGCAGGTTCATCATGTGACACATACCGCTGGTAGTGTCGTTGTAAGGGACACGGCCGCTAACGCTAACAGCTTGGCTTTGGCTGAGCTTAGGACACCCACCCAACCACTCACCCAATGCATACAATGCAAATAGGACCCAATTGTCCCCCCCCACCTGGGTCCTGGACAACTAACCACTGTCGGCTTCCCTGGTACTGGTAGAGACATGTGCAATACTGTTGCTAGTGTCACAGACTCTCACCAAGTTTCTGACTATAGGGGGAATTAGTAAGTGTAGTATACCCATACCTGTCCGTCCGTCCCCCCTGGCTTTATAATGTCCTTGAAATGACCCAGACGTGGGATTGTAGGGAGCGCTTGTAAACCTTGCACAAGTCTGCTGCTCCATTGGACCAAAAATTTCCGGCGGTGTTGGTGTTGGCCCTGCCGGTCTTTGGGGTTAAACTTTTCCGTTTTAAAAATGCACTACATACTTGGAAGCAGGAACGTTCACTGGGGTAAGACTGGTGTTTGCCAAATCGCAAACTCTTTCTCTCTCTCTCTCTCTCTCTCTCTCTCTCTCTCTCTCTCTCTCTCTCTCTCTCTCTCTTCCTTTCTCTTTCTCTTTCGGTCTCTCTCTTTCTTGCTCTCTGTCTCGGTCTCTATGTCTATCTGTCTGTCTGTCTGTCTCTCTCTCTCTCTCTCTCTCTCTGTCCCTCAGTACTAAAAAACACCACACTGGGCTTGTATTATTATTGCAATACCCGGTGATTTCTGCGCACCCCATACCAGCGCAAGAAAAAAAAATGTACATAAACAGTCATATTACAACATCAGCTTTTCCTGCTGTTCCATTGCTAATAGGCTGTGGAAGGTGACTGTAAATATACAGAGATCTCCCCTGTCCAGTTACTGAATCCCCTAAGAAGCGCTCCCCCCAAAAGTGCTGGGGTTTTTACAATTATTTTACTTGGGCAAGCACACGGCAGACACTCTAAGACAGGAATGGCCCATTAATCCCTATCATAACATGTGCATTTACTAGCGTTAGCTTGTTCGTGCTCAGAGCACTGTGCTTTTATTCTTTCCCTTGTTTTTTTTTTGCCTTCCCTCTTTTTAATTGTTTTGTGTAGCCATGAAAGGGTGCGAGGCGGTGGTAACATTTAAATGAACTCCACTTGCAACATGCACAGCATGCTTGACCCCACCAGTCACACAGCTCCCATTGTGACACTGATACCATACTGAATTGCATGATGCAAATACATAGCAATGCAAAGAGGTAAAGGAACAGTTGACAGGTGTGTGTGTATGTCTGTGTGTGTGTGTGTGTGTGTGTGTGTGTGTGTGTGTGTGTGTGTGTGTGTGTGAGTGTGTGTGTGTGTGTGTGTGTGTGTGTGTGTGTATGGGGGGGCTTGTGAGTCAGTCATTGGATTTAACTTGACCTTTGACCCCCCCTCCTTGTAGGTCAACATGTTCATGGAGGGCTTCCACGACGCCTTGCTACTCTATGCCATCGCCCTGCACGAGGCTAAGAAGAACGGCTACAGCAAGAAAGACGGCCATGAGATAACTCGCCACATGTGGAACCGAACTTTCGAAGGTAGGCACTAGCAGCACTTTGTCCGACCGAGATGCTCATTATAACTAAATACTGTAATAGTGTAATAATAGAAATGTGGCCATTATTCATAGCATAATAATGTAACTGACTAGTTATCTTGACAAGCCAGCAGCCATCAAATTGTGTGGTCTGGCTGGCCGTACTGGATAGACTAGCCACGGTCCGTAATAAGTTCCTTGGCAGGGGTCGTAGGTAACAGTTGATCTGTGTCTGCGGCTGTGTCCTAAGTAAGCTGATGACTTGTCACTGGATGTTGACTCTGTCTCTATGTAATGGATTAGATTGCAGGCTCTCACAGAACAATATTTGTGGTCTGCTCTCTT
Source organism: Engraulis encrasicolus (assembly GCF_034702125.1). Taxonomy (NCBI): domain Eukaryota; kingdom Metazoa; phylum Chordata; class Actinopteri; order Clupeiformes; family Engraulidae; genus Engraulis; species Engraulis encrasicolus. The sequence goes on along the minus strand of NC_085859.1, from coordinate 33,304,314 downwards.
CAACAAATTTAAGTTTGCATCTATTATTTATGCAAATGGAAATACAGTAAGTCTTGAAAAAAAGTCCTAAAGGCAATGGAAATAAGTGCAGAAGAGATATACTAGACTAGTCCAGAAGACACATATTAGACATGTGTCAGATGGTTGTTTTAAGTGGTTCAGTTCAGTTTCCTTGCATACACACACATACACTGGAGCGTATCCACTCTTTGTTAATAGGATGATAATGTATTCACTTAGCCGTAGACACAGACCCAAATTCACACACACACACACACACACACACACACACACACACACACACACACACACACACACACACACACACACACACACACACACACACACTGGTGCTTATTAGCCAGCGACTTTTGGGAAATCCTTATTGGGCTGGACAGTATACAGGACCAAGCCAGGAACAGAACCGAGCCTTTTGTCTTGCGGAGGAATCTGCTTTCCTTGTTACTTTGCTGCGACTCTGGAGCCTACAGCTGCTGCAGCACACTACACTCCAATCTCTCTCTCTCTCTCTCTCTCTCTCTCTCTCTCTCTCTCTCTCTCTCTCTCTCTCTCTCCACATGTCTAATCATATTTGTGTCTACCGAAGAAGTGGATTGTTTTACACTCGGTCAGAGTCCGCTGGAACATGATCTAAAGCTTTGGACTGACAAATTTGGCCGTAGGTTTAAGCATCTCCAAAAGCCTTCTCTGGAGAGCATCTGGCCAATTCATCTCATTACTTGGACCCCGATACTGCCCCGGCCGAAGCTGAAGCGCTCGCTCCGATCCTGGAATTCCTCCGGCCCCTTTTTTTTACAAAATCGCTAGCAAGAGCAATGGTCGTACAGCCACCTCTTGACTCTCACTATCACAGTTAATTACAGACAACCCCTGGGGCCATGTCGTGTTTCACTCGGTTGCCTAACGTTTCGGATGGCGATAAGTTCTCCGTATATCGGCTGTTAAATCCTTATTCAATAACAATGAGGCGAGATTCGAAAAACGCTTATTGCCTGACTGCATTTTCACCCCGAGTGTGTTTCCTTTTGCTGTCAGCTGTGAGATGTAAAGCCCTTTATCTTCCGTCGAGTTTTAACAAGCACCACCCCCCCTCCCTCTAATCACTTAGGGGTAGTACACACCCAGTGGAGTTCTTGAGTGTACTCATTTTTTAACTTCATTCATTAAACTTCTGTTAGAAAATGGATGTTCTCTGCTGTAAAGTCTGCTGGAAATGCTGGCTGGCTCGATCTGCCAGGGCCGAACGTGAAATAACAATGTTTTGTTCTGCCGGAATAGTCAGGAACAGGGTCATGTTTTCTCGTTAAAAGAAATAATATTTTAAAAATGTCAAGAATTCAGGAACACAGACGGAGGGATGAAATTACAATTTCTGGGAGACCCAGGCCAACACAAACGGCGGGAGGCGGATGAGATTTCCTGTTGTATTGGCTGTGCGGAATTTGTCGACTCTCGTTCGTGTTTTTCTTGGAATGTCCAGGTCTTTGTAGCTAATTAATTCTCTCTCCCTTTCCACATTCCTTTTTGCACAGGCATTGCTGGCCAGGTGTCCATAGATACCAACGGTGACAGAGAAGGAGACTTCTCAGTCATGTCCATGACGGATCGCGAAGCTGGAACCTATGAGGTAAGACAGCCAGCATGTGGAGATACACACATCAAGTGTCCACCATGGCCCTGCCGTGGCCAACCGGTAGGGCACTCGCCTGCTGTGCGGCTGACCCGGGTTCGATTCCTGGCCTGGGTCCTTTGCCAACCCCTCCCCGTCTCTCTCCCAATTCGCTTCCTGTCCACCTCTCACACTGGCCTATCAAATAAAGTCGAAAAAGACCACAAAAAAGTGTCCCCCATGCTGTGGCACAGTGTGCCATACCATAGATATATGGGTAACAGTACCCATGTGGTCCCAGGTTCGAAATTCAGCTACCCTATCGAAATGAAGGCCATAAAAAGCCCAAAGAACTATTTAAAAAAGAAGACATGTCTCTTTCAAAGACATTTCCAAGAGATAGATATACTTCAGACTATTGTTTTCCTACTTTTCACCTTGTCTCTCTCTCTCTCACACAGACCGTCATGAACTATTTTGGGGTCAACGGAACCTTCCAGGTGACGCCGGGCTTCAACAGCGGCAAGTTTCTCCTGCACGAGAAGCCCATCGCCAGGCCTCCCTCGGAACACGGAACGACGCCCGACATGTCATCATGTAATTTATCTCTGCTACTTACTTACATAATAATAAGCAGCTCCTCACATAACAACCACTGGCTAGCCCAAACCGCCCATCATGGGTGGTCCAGCCAATTAGACACAGGCAGGCCTGCGGATTGTATTTGCCTTACTAATAACTTTCATACTCTCCCCTAAGCAGGTGGACTAGGAGTATCGGCAGTGACTGGTATAATTGTCGGAGCGCTTCTGGGCGCTGCCTTACTCATGGCCTTCTACTTCTTTAGGTAAGCTGACCAGTACTGGACGTCTTTGCATCATCCACATATTGGCCTGAAAGGGCACTTCTTATTCTTTCCATTCTACTTCATGGTCCCTTCTACACTATAACAGTTAATGTCCATGTTATCTGAGGGAATGTAGTGTAGTTACCTATATAGTATGAACACTTTCTTTAAAGCCCATATCTATAGCGCATTATGAGCACATTTATAACAACTTTTAATATGCCCCATAATCATAGTGCATTATGACTACACTCATAACGCTTCATGATGAAGTATATCAACAGTCATAAATCTAGTCTAGAAATCTAGCTAATAATGCATTATAAATCTTAGGATGTTTTGAGTGCTTGTGAATGGTTATAAACTACAGGCAGTGAACGGGCTTATAATACATTATAACTGTCATAATACACTATGATTAATTATGATGTGCATTAAAGGTTGTTATAAATATGCTCATAATGCGCTATAGATATGGGCTTCATAGACAGTGTTACCAAAATTTGTATTATGACATTAATTCTGCTGCTGGATACCCTGTTTTGGACTCTAATGGACTCTACTCCAGTCTACTGTTAGCACGACTACTACTACTAGTACTAGTACTAGTACTACTACCACCACCACTACAACTGACTCACACTTACTGGAAATTAAAGCTGAATGAATGAATGAATGAATGAATGAATGAATGAATGAATGAATGAATGAATGAATGAATGAATGAATGAATGAATGAATGAATTTAGTCTATTAGATGTCAAAACATTGTATAGTAACAGTAACCATACATTGAATAGACAGGGATGTACACAAAAAAAGTCCAAAGACTTATTTCCATTGTGGTCCGGCCCTTGAATGCTGAATGTCAACTTGCACTTCATGACCCAGAGCTTCTAAACTGCCTGGTCATCATTCTGCTGTTGGACGACACTCTATTATCATCAGGGTTAACATTATAATGTCACTGGTCAGGTTGAGCAGAGCAGAGCAGTGCAAAGCAGGCGTGGAGTCGCAGGCCTTTTCTAACAGGTGGTCCCCCTAGCTGCGTAAATGTTTTGAAGAAATCAAATTAAACTCGGCGCTGGCCGTTTTCAAGCAAACAGCAGAATTGAGTTACGGCCATGCAAACAGAGGGGAAGAGGTTTTCATGTGTATGTATATATATATATATATATATATCTGGCCGGAAAAAAAGCTTGTGGCTGAGCTCACACATGATCTCTCTGTGTGCTTGTTTGTTGATCCCCCTGCAGGAAGAATTACAGGATAACTATCGAGCGGCGGACGAATCGCGAGGAGTGCAATGCCGGAAAACACCGGCAGCTCAGAGAGGATTCCATCAGGTCGAACTTCTCCACTGCGTAGGATGGCTTCTACACTCCTCCTCCTCCTCCTCCTCATTATCCTCCTCTTCCTTCCTTCCTTCCTCCCTTCTTTGAATCCCATCATCCCAACAGCCCCCTCCCCCATCACCCCATCTACCCCCAACACAGACACACACACACACACGCGCACACACACACACACACTTCATCACCTTGCCTACCGTCACCATGGCACTCATCTCTGACTCCAGGAAAGTGTGTCTTCAGAACATGACCAAAGACTCAGTGCGAAAGCTGTCGGAAAGGAGTCATGCTATTTAAAGACGTGCTTCAAGTGTTGTTGATATTATATCTCGTGTTTCTTTTTTGAGTGCTTGTGTGTGTGTGTGTGTGTGTGTGTGTGTGTGTGTGTGTGTGTGTGTGTGTGTGTGTGTGTGTGTGTGTGTGTGTGTGTGTGTGTGTGTGTGTGTGTGTGTGTGCTGTGTATGCTGTGTGTGTGCATTTTTGTTTGACTTTGGTAAACTCAGGAAAGTTGCCTCAACCACAGAGTGCCCTTTGATAGGTTTCTCATCTCTATGGAAAAGAAGCAGAGACAGTGAGTGGACACTTTGCCTTCCCTACATTGATGTGGATTGGATCTCAGGATTATCTGTGCCCCCCCTGAGACGGGTAGAAAGAAAGTGACAAAATGACATACTCACCTGTAAATGTCCTTGTTTTATACAGGAAATGGCTGTTGTGGGACTGTTTACCTAATGGAGCAAAGGTTTTACCTTCTGGAAGTTGAAAGTAAAACTATGCTGTCACAATTGATGTGGGAAGATGATCTAGATAAGATATCTGTAAGTAAGTTTATTGAAATTATTTTTTAGTGTCCTTTGTGTGCTTCAAGCTTCAGAAAGTGTCCCACTAGCCAATGGCTCAAAAGATGCTGTTACTGAACTACCACAGTCTCTTTAGAAGAGTATAGCAGGCCCCGCCGTGGCGGTAGGGCACTGGGTTACCTGTTTCGATTCCGGCCCGGGTCATTTGCCGATCCTTCCTCGTCTCTCCTCCACTGTCCTGTCAAAAATAAAGGCAAAAAAGCCCTGAAAAATATTCAAGAAGAATATAGCAAAGGACACACATGCTGTATATATAAGAAGACCGTCTCGCAACTGGATCCCATTACCGTGGCTGTCTATAAATGTACAGTTAGAAGCCCTTTTCTAATTCTCCCAATGCCTTTCCCTCATTTAATCATCAAAAGAGGGTTGCAAACACACATGAAAAGACAAGCATTTCATGATAGTAATCACTTCCATTGGAAATGAAGTCTCATTGGGTCTGAATGCATGGTAGCATTTTTCATTAATGGACGCTCGACTCGTATCCCTGTCAAGGCCTTGATTTACCCCTTTGTGTGCAAGAGCAGTATGGACTCGCAGGCGCACGTGTCACACGATGGGCAAAAGCTTCTGTGTGTTCGTTCGGAGAGGCTGTGGGCGTTTTCCAGAGCTTGTTAGTACCGTATGTATGTACAGGGCCGCTGACAGCCTTGACTGGGCCCCAGGGCGAAATCATCTGAGAGGCCCACCTCTCAATGCATACAGTGTCACGAGGTCCCAGTTCGGGGCCGCCCTTTACCTGAGCCCTGGACAACTGACCCATAGCCCCCCCCCCTGCCCTTCCCCTCTTGGCAGACCCGAGTATGGAGCGTGTATGTACATATTGCTGTCATCATGCATTGTATTTCAGTGTCAGTGTCACCACTTTTTTTCATTTTTTAAGCTCTGGGTTTCTTGGAAAAGGATGCCTAACTTCAAACAGTGCTCTAGGAATGTTTAAAACAACATGTATTTTTTCAGGACTGTACATCGACAAGGCAGTGGTCTGGGCTATGTTCAAAAATGTAAACAGAGCAAGTCAGTGCCATAGGCAGCACACCTACTGTCTTCGTGAATGTTCAGGAATAGAAAAGACAGACAAATGTACGGGGCAGTGTTTTTTAGAGGATTTTTTTTCAATGATAATAATAGATTAATAGAAATAAATTACATACTTTAAATAGATGAGATTGTTTCTCTCACTGACGTCTGCTATAGCCTTCACAGCTGTTTAGTTTTAATGTCTGAACATGATGTACGTAGCTATGATAAAGCCAGCAACTTCAAGAAGTTTAAGGCAACAGAAGAAGGCATGTCACACCTAATAGAAACTTGCACACATTTCCCCCTTACCTTTGCCACCACTTTTGTGAAAGTAGGCTAATCAACTGAAATGATAAAGCTAGTGTGCCATAATGACTGTATTGAAAGAGATATTTTTCATGTGCACAGAATGAAACAATATAAAGTACAGTGTGCCTTGGGAATACAGTACTTTTGATTTTTGACGAGGCCCAGCCAAGCATGAGAAACAAGACCAGTCATACTAGATCCTGTGGGGAGGCTCGGAAGAGAGTTGGTGTAAATTAAATGTGCTGTGTGTTTACTGCTAAGGGGTAAAAATTTTAAAGTGTGACATTTTTAGTAGTTCTTTTTCGGATTGTATGCTGCCCATTCACAAGTGTTATGCTTATGATCTATATTTATTTACCATCACCATCAATTTTTAAATACTGTATTCATTACGACTTGGAAATGTACACTTTTCATTCATGAAAAGGTGAATCATCTCCATGTCTGCCATTTTCAATGACCAGAAATAGACATCTATGGCTGCAAAACTTACTCTACTTTGGTCAGGCCAGTAAATATTAGCTCATTGCTTAATAATTATCCATGAAAAATCACATATAGGAATGGAAAGCGTACGTTTGGAAAATAAACAACTAAAATTGCATATTATACTTTTAAAAGAATATGGAGCTGTATTAATATTAATCTATTGTAAATAATTATGATCACATTGAATGTTGACAGTGCCATGTAATATTTCTCAGTCATTAAGTTGTCAAATGATCAAATCATATATGTACGGCCCCAATCATTATAATTGCTTTTACAGAGATAATTTATTTTTCACATTTTATTTCAGAAAATTGCATTACATGTGGCTATCACAGTCTGGTGGATTATATTTTGATTGTTTCTATTGGACACTGCCACCCTCCACATTTTAATGTAAATACTCATCCGCACCGATTGTAAGCTGAAGAATTTGCTCTTACATTGTTGCAGTATAATTGTAAATTTATTAATGTATGCTAATCTCACTAATAATGACTATTTTATGATTGATGGACAACTCTAGGATGTGGTAATAGCATTAAGAAGATCAATCAATCAAAGACAGTGTTTTATTTAAATTTCTGTATTTTCCCTCAATAGTGCTACAAAAAAGTGACTTTTTTTATAAATGAAATTTTTATTGCACATGTAAAATATTGAAAATAGAACTATGTAGACTCAAGGAGAACATCCAACAACAGCACCAGAGCAATTTCATACTGTATTTATATCCTGGATATTTGTCTACTCTACAGACACTTGCTGAATGTGTAACTCCACATTGACTTAACCCACATGGTTACCCAGAATTGCCAGATTAGAATGGAGAAAAACATGTACTGATGTAAGTAAATGTATCTGCTTATAATGTTATATAATTGTTGTTATTTATTGATACTTTTTTGTAGAAGTTATTTTTCCTAGTGTTGATTTTAAGGTTGATTTTTCTTCTGTGTGAAATACTGTACCCCCCCTTGACAAATCTAACTTTTTTTTTCATGAAAACACAATTCAGCTAATAATACATGTTTATGGCTTTGTACACATTTCAACATGAAATGTAACTTATTTAGATTTATCAAGACATATATTGACAAATAAAAAATAAAAAGAAAATACATTTTCCTGTGGTCTAGAGGGTCCCACTGTGGTCATTTTTGTCCTTAGTGTTTTTGTAATGTTTTTACGCCCCTACTTAATTATTTTATCATTATAAATCACAGCTGTGATATCATCAGGTTTTTTTTATTCTTTTCAGTGGTGATACTGTTAACCGTGCTACCTACAAGCAGCCAAGATACACAGACAGTCGCTCCACAGAAAAGTGTTCCTTAATCCAACTATCTTCACCTGTGAATTCAGGACTTTTTTATCATGCTTAAGTGAATGGAGAGCTTGCTGGTGAAAATGGGCACTGCCTTCTAGCTACAGGCTGCCAAGATACGCAGACAGTCTCTCCCTTAATCCAACTATCCTCACCTGTGAATTCATGAGGGGTTTTTTTTTCTAAAGAAAATGGGGAGTTTTGCTGTTGAAAACGGGCCGCCGCGGCCACTGCAGGAAATTCCTCATAGCCTTATAAGTTGCTGTGGGCAAATGACTGCAGACTGTAACGTTGCCATGTGAACACAGGTGATGGGGCCAACACAAATACTGAGTCAACCACGCTGTCCTTTACACACGAGGCTGCAGAAGCAAAATGTTCTCTTTTTTTCAAAAGATGTTTATCTGTGGCCATTCCAAATAAATAAATAAATAAATAATAAATAAACCAGCATATAAATAATTGGATGCGAGAGCGGATGGATGATTGGATGGATGCATGGATGGATGAGTGACCTGGGTCAATATTGATGTGTAGATTAGCTTTGCATTGACGATTCACATTCCAGGTCATTTCGCCTCCAGAGCCAAACATTTAATTTAAGATTGAAGCCAAGTTCAACCTGTTAATTACCAAATTTCTCTCTTTTCAATGGCACACTGTTTCCCAATCTCCCGAGTGATCTTTTTGTCACATGTACTAAATGGTCAATCTTAACTAGGGTAAGAGTAGGTTACTCAAATATTTAGAGCTCTTTAAAATTGACGTTTATGACTTGCCCTTGGGGTAACAATTATATACATAATTATTTGAAATACCACCGAGACAAAGGGTAGGGTACCACACACACACACTAGATGCCTTAAGTCAGGGGTGGAGATTGGAAACTATGTTTCGAGGGACATTTACGGCCCTTGAGGCTGTCTTATCTGTCCCCCAATATAATTTTAATGTTACGCAGTTCCACGTGAAATATGACATGATATGTAAAAAAATTTTAGAAATTAGTTACATTTGCAATACAATTATTGCAGGGGTCGGAAAAAGTTTTCATTCCAGAGCCGAATTTATATAAAGTCCTCCGAGGGCCGTTCTATGAACCCAAGCCAGGATATCCCCCTGCACGGCCTAAATTGAAATTGCCTACCTTTACAACAGACCCCACCTTGACTTCAGGTAGGTACCCTGAAAGTATAACTAAAGTTAAGTATATAGGCGCAAGTCAGTGCAAGGCTCTGTCGACAAACACAGAACTTCCACACCCTCACCAGAGCCGAGATAACATCAGCCTGACATGCTACGTTCGTTTGGTATACTCAAAAATGTGCATTCTTGTGAAATCACACTTTGTTCCTGTGAGGAGCAGAGAAACACTTTGGCATGTCCACAGTTGTGCTGACAATATTAGCTTGAGGGGATATTGGGGATGGGGTGCCGCAGGAGTGGACTGACACACTAAAAAGCAATTTAAGACATGATTGACGCACATGTCAGACTGCATTTGCCAAAGGCCAAGCTCTCAGACATAAACACAGGTTGGGTAAACTGTGCACAGTGAGGACTCTTAAGTCCTTTTTCTGAGTTGTCTGCAATGTTTTAGAGTTCCTTTGCTGTTTATTTGATGTTTGCGGCTATCTCTGTTATTTGGCTAATTTGGACTTTGTCTCAAACGGCTTCTATATCTGTCCATATCTTTTCTTACACTTTAAACATTTGTTTTCAAGAATGTGCAATCCGCCAAATATTAAGGGGTATTCACTGATATTCCATGACAATTGTTGTAGCAAAACATCGCTTCTGACATGTTTTATGTAACATTTTGTATACATTTTTTTTTTTTCATTCACAAAATGCCAGATCAAACATTACAGAAGACTTATTTCGCTTTCAAACTTGTTATGCACCCATAACTACTTGGTGAGATGCATACTTTTGAAAACACATATTTAGGGTGGTTTTAAGAACAGATATGGTCATGACCATAGACGGCCATTATAAAGTCAGTTGATCCAAATTATAATGATATAATAACGGAGACAGCAGCAAACATCACAAAAATGATGAGGGGAACTCTAAAGCATTAGCGACAACTCAGACAAGGGGCTTAATGTTCAAAATAGTGAACTTATCCTTTAATCATTTTACTCCACTACATTAGGCTATTACTACTAACTCTGTATTACACATTTATGCATACTCATTTTCTGTTACTGAGAAAGTGAGTTTAGTGAAGCGGTGAAATGAAATGACGTGAAATGACGTGAGATGACATGAAATGAAATCAAATAGAGTAAATGGTTCAGGGCAGGGCTAGTTAAGAGGAAATATACAAGTGGTGGAATTGGACTGACTCCAATTGCAACAGGCTAATTCACTGCAGGAAGAACATCCTTTATCAATTGACAATCTGATTACCACTTGGACTTTCCCCAAGCCATTCATTCACTCAAGTTTTCTTTTTCCCCCCTTCTTCCTCTGGCCTGGAGAAGTTTTGATAAACACTCTCAAAGCAGATAAGATGTATTTTGCCTCCTTTGCGTGTCTCTCTAAAATTGACAAATGACTGGGGAAACAAAGTCGAGGTTGAACACTACGTATTACGCACACGGCCCCCATCCCACCCCCACACCCATTTTTCACATTTATAAATGTTTGGCTTGATAAATTCAACATGCATTTGTTCTATTGTTTAAGCTGAGCATAGGGAGTGTGCAGCTTGGATGCAGTCCAGCTAAGACATTGTCATGTGTATGAAAGGACAGCACATGCTTAGTATTCTGTTATGCAATGACTATTCGGCTCCTCAGAAATGTCACTGTAGCCTCTTATTGCAGATGGGGTCGCCAACGGGCCTTTTCACTATTTGCTGAAAATATTCAACTACATCATTACAACATTGCTATGACAGAACCGAGAGCTTTAAGTAACAGATTGAGACATAGTCATTACAAGTTTGGTGACAGTAAGGTTATAACATACTGTAGGCTCTGCGCTAAGGGGTTAATAGTGTTGCTGATACCCAAAGATTACAAACATTGTTTGGATATATAGTAATATTGTGATGCTTCACAACACTGCACCTGCAAATGAAAGCAAATGCTTTGATTTAAGATGCACTGTGTAATATTTTAGAAGTTTATTTTCAGAATTCATGCTGCCCATTCACAAATGTTACCTTTTCCACAAATACCTCCCACCACCATCACATTCTAAGTATTAATTATGACTGGGAACATTTCATTTTTCACACATGAAAAGGGGGGATCTTCTCCATTTTTGGTTGTCAAATTGATTGAAAACATCTGGCAATATGCAACACAGTTTAAATGAGCCGTGTAGTTGCAATACCTACTCTGACCACCATCCTACACAAGTGCACCTTTAAAACTGGTGTATTGATATGTTGGTTTATCATTAACTTTGTTCAATCCCAGGCAGACAGTTCAAGTAGGAGGTCTCCAACATGCGGGTATTCCAGAGGGACAACTGGAAATTGTACAGCTGGTAATTGTGAAAAATTCTAATTTTTCGTTTGCTCCCTCAACTCCAAATTCTTCTGTCCGGGCTTCCCTCAGTACAACATACCACAAAGCCACATGAATGTAGTCGACTTTCCACCTGCAACAACCCACCAACCCCCCTCGTAATTAAAGACTTTATCATCCCCAGACACAATCGCTCAAGTCCAGTCAAAGCCCAATGGCTTAACATCTGAGAATGCACTCCGGCAATGAGCTCTGAAAGATTTCAAAGCCCATAAAATCACACTTGATTCACAGTCATCCCTTAAGTTGACATCTGGCAATGGAGACGCAAGTGGAAAAATTCCACGAATGCTTTTTAATCAAAAGCCTGTGCATGCTATGAGGTTCAACCTGTTCGGTGGGCACTGGCCATGCACAGCCCAAAAGGCCTGAGGGAGAAAAAAAGTCCTGGCCCAGTGGTGACCTGCAATATTTTAAGTCTTGGCCACAAACTCAACCATGTGGCTTTAACAGAGGACATTCCCCCTACCTTATTCTTTTAAAGACGGGTCTGCTACATTTACTTTTATAGCTTTAGAATCTGTTTGAAAGCCATTCAAATAGTAATGTAATGAATTTGATAGACCACTGAAGACTAAGCCTACCAACAAATGCACTGAACACATAGTGCAGGAGTTTGTACGATTTTTTTTCTCCTCCCGTTCTATTATTTTTATTCTGTAAGTCATAAAATTTGAGTGTATTCTGCTATTGCCTGGCATAAACGTAGCTATGAGTAATCGTTTCATAAACGGCCACATCTCAAATTTAATGAAACATGTTATATGCTTACTTATTGAGACATCTGTGAAGTCTCACTAGGGGTACCGGTGCTCACATCCACACGCAACACATAAAAACGTGTATAGTTTTGAGCACGCAGCAGGCAGGCACAGCGAAACGTTCCAACAACAATACCCTGTTGCTTCCTGTTTTGCAGGTCCTGTCCTGTGATGTGTTTGGGATCTTGTGATCTTTTTTAATTTCACTTGGAAATGGGACAACCAATTGTCCATATTTTATGGCTATTGGTGCAAACCATTTCTCATGTGTTATTGGGGCTCAACCCATGCT
>NC_085859.1:33259376-33289376 GCF_034702125.1 Engraulis encrasicolus | reverse complement strand
TCAACATTTATGTTTTAATTGTACATGGTCCCTATAATAAACTAAATTGAAAAAAAAACATCGCCGGAATTATCCTTTATGTGTTGGATTCCCGTTCGGGGGACACCTCATAAATTGTTTTTCAACCCTCATTTTCCTAGGTTGCATTGAGTTTTTCTGCTTCCTTTTGCATTGTCTTGTCATTGAAAAACAGCCTGCATGAATTATGTAGTTTCAAACCTGGCAAATGTGTAATTTTGTGTATGACTACAGGACATTAACAGGAACTAACATTGGAGAATTCAACTGGGCTAACAATACTTGTGCTGACCAATGGGCACATTCTTATCACGGCATTAAAAGCTTAGAGGGAATATTGAAACACCTTAGCTTTTACCCTTGATACCGTTAACATATTTCTGGGTCATTACATTCAAGTTAAGAACCTCAATGGGGAAAAAAGACACAGCATGCAAAGCCAGAATCTGTCATCCTGGCCTGGCTGCTTGTTTTTTAGACTGGCTGGGTCTCTAAGACACTTCCCTTGGCATGAAATCTCTATGTAAAGGCACCCTGACAGAGCAAAAACATGGCCAGAGCTTGAAACTGTAAAGTGGGAAATTATTTCATTAACCCCTTAGCGCAGAGCCTATGTTATAACCTTACTGTCACCAAAATTGTAATGGCTATGTCTTAATCTGTTACTTAAGGCACCCAGTAATGTCATAGCTATGTTGTTATGATGTAGTTGAGCATTTTCAGCATATAGTGAATAGGCCCGCCGGCGACCCCATCTGCAGTAAGAGGCTACTGAAAGACGTGCTGTGTTGATCCCAAAGATGACTAAGTGGATGTTGGTTTCATGGCCATCACAAGATCACAAGAAGAGCAGCTAACAACACCCAAACACCTCCCCTCCCCTAAAGCACACACACACACACACACACACACACACACACACACACACACACACACACACACACACACACACACACACACACACACACACACACACACACACACACACACACACACATGTAGGGCTGCTGACAGCTTTGGCTGGGCCCAGGACAAAGTCCCCTGAAAGGGCCACCCAACCAATACATTAATTGTAATGAGAACCCAATCATGGGCCCTCCTTGTCAGCTTCCCTGCACACATGCACGCACACACACACGGACACACACATGCACATACACATGCACACACACAAATTTGTTTGAGCTGTTGATTTTTACTACAGACCTGGTATTAGTTGAGAAATGGCAAATATCATTGGAAATAAATGTTGTAAACTCAAATGTAGAAACCAACATTATGTTAGAAAGTAATCTCAATGTAATGACTTACAGTGTCAATGAGGACATTATTTAACTAGATGGGAATTTTAACAACGTCAATAAAATAAGAGATAATGTAGTCGTGGTTTCTCTCTCCCCCTGGATACGGGCCCCTATTCATGAAGGAATTTTCACTGGACACCATGCATCAGTCCTTTCTAAAGCAAATAAGTTACGGCGTGTCTTATCTTAGCCCATCTTCCATCATTGTTTTACATCATCGAGTCTTACCATTTCGAAGCAACTCTAGTAGCGATGATATATCTAGTGCATGTGCAGCATCCAAGCTTCTGCAGACCATGTGACCAGCGGGCTGCCCCAAGGCATCAGTGTTAAAGCTGAAAGGGAAGTGAGATGTCAGCATAAGACATAGCAGGAGATTTTGTCAGCGCTTCTTCCTTCGGGGGAATATAAACCCCTTGCAGTCCAGAGTCGAGACCGCTGGCATGTTTGCATTCTTGCCAGTATCAGTAATCCCAAGACATCCTTCTTGCAGTGATCTTGCTGTCTTCGAGAGGTTTTAGATTATTCACCTGTAACTTAAGATCATATGCAACTTCTCTTTTTTTGGTAATTTGGCACACTCTAGAAGCAAAGATCTCTATATATTATCCATAGCGGAAAACACTTTTTTAAATAACAGAATTACTTCCTCTATTTTACCTGTTATGAAGCCAGATGAAGAATCTGAAGATGTGCAGAATTAAAGAATCATAATTGCAAGAATTCAGCACACTTTAATGTGAGCGTTTCATCCCAGTTCCCCCTAGAAGTAACAGGGCACAGAAGACATGGCATGGCACACTGAGGGCGAGGCAGGAGGCCTTCCACAAAAGTAACATCCGCATGGCTGACACTTGAGTTGGCCACATCAAACGGCCAAGTTCATTGTCACACTTTTCCTTTTTCCTCTTTTAAAATCTTGAGGGAAAACTGTGTTTCATCCTCGATCAAAAGGCATTTTCAACCCTACATTATGCACTGGGAATGTATGAAGAAGACACACGTGAGCCTGATGCTTTTTCATGTGTGTGTGTGTGTGTGTGTGTGTGTGTGTGTGTGTGTGTGTGTGTGTGTGTGTGTGTGTGTGTGTGTTTAATTATTATTTCACGTCATGGGGCCCTATGTAGCTTTATGGCTGCGTTGATGTTGGGCCTACCCTGCTACTTTCAGTGGATAGTGTGAGGTAGGCCAGTGGTTTTCAAAGTGGGGACTGGGGTCTCCTTGGGGGGGGGGGGGGGGGGGGGGGGGGGGGGGGGGGGGGGGTGCATACTAGGGGGGTTGGGTTGGCAGTATACGTAAGTATAACAAAACAAAATAAACAATTTAATGAATTAAATAACTAATACCAAAATAGGTTGAACAATAGTCCCATTAGTTAAGAACTGCATTGTAATAATCTATTAATCTCTGAACTCTACTATTATCTGCATTATTTTTTATATACCAAATAGGGCCTTGGGCCTTGGCATGGTAGGCTATGGTGAAGTTTAGGAAACCCTGAGGCCTAGGCTACGTTTTGTGCAGAATAAATGGGGGCCAAAATAGCATTAGGCCAGCATTACATTTACATTACATTATGGATAAAATGCCCTTCTAAAATTGCCCTTCTAAAATCGAAAGTAGGCTAATTCTAAAAAGAATTTGAGGGATTTTGCCTTATGAACAGTCACCAGGGTTAGGCGAGTCATCAAACTAGGTCTGATGAAAACGAAACACACAAATAACTGGATGATAATAGTAACGTCTTCATAGGCGAATTGTACTACTAAACTCGAATTTGCGCGAGAGTTTTACAGCTCGCCACAGTCGCTGATATGAAATGAAATGGTTGGCGGTAGATTTTAGTGGTAGCCCCATGCTCCTGATAGGCTATGTGCCGTGAAAAGGACGCATAAAGATAAACGCTTGTGGACAACATCACCTTAGAGTGAAAAGACGGGGAAATGGCCAAAAGGAGGTAAAACGCTTTCTTACACTTTTGATTTGTTGACTGGAGACGTTGGCTGGCTGTCATAGGTGAAGCCATGGTTGTCCTTGGATACAGACTGCATGAACCAATGTCTTCACGGAATTTTAACATATTGGCCTATGTGGCTTTTTGATAGCCTACACACCACCCTGACATTTTGGGGGTATGGCAGTGGGCCATATTAATTTGTCATAGTTCTATGCTTCCTGCATAACATTGCCATTAATTACTCGCTGGGTTGGGCTTATTTATAGGCCTACTATGACTACTTCGCTCATGAAACTTTGCGCACGCAGCTAGCTATCTGCTACCTATTTGCTTTTAACATTATTTTCCGTAAGTAATTAAAAACAATCTTTAACTCACTGCTGAAAAAGGGATTCGATATTACAGTAGGCCTACGCAAGGAGTTCATGTAGCATTAAGACCATGTAAGCTTAGTCCTGGAATTGTAAGTATGATTTTGCTATGTACAGTGTCACTGAATTTTAGAATCCTGTGGTAAATTAACCAGTTATTTTGTAGCATTGTAATATACCTGTAGGCGAGCTCAAGTCTTTCATACTTTTCTTCATAGACAGGCCTAAATCAGTCCCCTACCTACATTTTCTCCCAATTCGCGACGCATTCAACCCTATGAGGATCCATGAGGAGATGAGAGAGGAGGAGAGAGTGAGAAACAGAGAAAAGAAAAGCACTAAGTTCTTACAGGACGCATCTGACCAGGTAATGGGTTAAGGGAAAACAAAACAAAAAACTTCCAGACAGCTCACCAGAGAGCATGCTTGTAGCCTAGAGAGCACACATTAAATATTGACCTTCACCTGACATTGAAAATAATTTACTTAATTTGACAAACAACTTTCATAATATGCGATATAAAACGATGCTTAATTTTGCTATATAAAACTATGCTTAATTTTAGGGCCCAGGTGTAAAGACGTGGTCATTGCCTCTCAGACTGACATGGTTTACTGTAATAGGCCTACTAAACTAACTGAACTCTATCATATAAACAAGAAGGGAGCAAACCCTTCATTCATTCAAAAGACCATGTTAAAGGATAGTTCCGGCGTAAAATGAAAGTTTCACCATCGATTTCCCATGCCCCAAAATGTATCTAATGATGAGCCATTCCGAGAAATGCCGCGCTGTTATGGAGTTAGCTTATTTTAAGCTTAAACTTTTTGGCAAATAACGCAGCCAATGCTGGGCCACGGCTGGGCCAATGTGTAAATATTATTTTCTGATGTTTCCCCGCTATAAACAACCTCAAAAACGCTACACACTTCATCACAAAGGTCTCGTCAATCAAACCGAGGCACAGAGAAGATCATCGGATCACACAGTCTTTCACTGGCCAGTGTTTTCAGAGGTGTCTCACTGTTCAAACTCTCTAGTCTGACCCGGATGCAGGCTACTCCATCAGGTGGCTAGGTAAACATGGTCCGCGTGTGTTCTTATCCCGGCTGCGGCCGTAAAATGAAAAGCTGGAACCCCGACAGTTTTCACCGACTGCCACTGTCTAAACCAGCCATATTACGGGAATGGGGAATGGCTAATAGCATCAGAAGTGGACGAAACTGACATAAAAACCCTGAGGGATCACGACTACCATGTGTCCAGGCAGCTGATTTGAAGAGTTGTATGGAGAGTAGGCCTACAGGTAGACTACTCTTACAAAGTAATTGCAACACGGTATGATATAACATGGATTCAACTTTGTAATATCATACCACTGGTGGTGTACTTACATCTGTAAGAGCACTTCTAGTTCTAGTAGCCTACGACTTCATAAAATTCCTCCGTAGCCCTCCTCCGTTGAGTAATGGTCCACCATCTGACCTCGAGCGCCCTCGTCAATTAGAGTCTACTTCACTGGAACTACTCTAGCATGCTTGACATCAACCACCTCGAATGCCTCAGGTCGCTCACAATTTCACTTGACATCCTGCGCTTGTTTTGACAGTTTATTTATCTCCTGTAGTGGGCTACATTTACTGCACCACTGTCTGTATGCCTTCCCAGAACAGAGAGCTTGCTGGCAAAGACGCGCGATGTTGTGACCAGTTTCACAGATTCACAGACAGTCAAGATTCATGAGCCAGACAAATTTATACATGTTTCTCTCTCTTCAAACATACCTCCAAAGCCATGCGCCTTTTTGACACGGCATTCCTCTTTAGACGGTTTCGTTTAGGTGTTCCATCTCCCTCACTCTTCTTGTAGTCATCATCCTTGAAATGCTGCCTGCACACACGGTAGTCGCGATCCCTCAGGGTTTTTATGTTAGTTTCGTCCACTTCTAATGCTATTAGCCATTCCCGTAATATGGCTGTTTTAGACAGTGGCAGTCGGTGAAAACTGTCGGGGTTCCAGCTTTTCATTTTACGGCCGCAGCCGGGATAAGAACACACGCGGACCATGTTTACCTAGACACCTGATGGAGTAGCCTGCATCCGGGTCAGACTAGAGAGTTGCAACAGTGAGACACCTCTGAAAAAACTGGCCAGTGAAAGACTGTGTGGTTCCATGATCTTCTCTGTGCCTCGGTTTGATTGACGAGA
Organism: Engraulis encrasicolus; assembly: GCF_034702125.1. Classification (NCBI taxonomy): domain Eukaryota; kingdom Metazoa; phylum Chordata; class Actinopteri; order Clupeiformes; family Engraulidae; genus Engraulis; species Engraulis encrasicolus. The sequence continues at coordinate 33,283,518 of NC_085859.1, read as the reverse complement.
CCTTTGTGATGAAGTGTGTAGCGTTTTTGAGGTTGTTTATAGCGGGGAAACATCAGAAAATAATATTTACAAATTGGCCCAGCCGTGATGCATTGACTGCGTTATTCGCCAAAAAGCTTAAAATAAGCTAACTCCATAATGGCGCGGCATTTCTCGGAATGACTCATCATTAGTGTTATGTACTATATTACGGTCAAATACACTGGACACAGAGATGTGCAACTCTGGGCATAGCAGCCATTTATTCTCCTAAACCCGCGTTCCCAGCATGCCCTGCATCAGTATTGTTATCAGCAGCATCCGGGAATATAGTAGTAGTAGTAGCTTTATTGTCTCCCATGGGGGAAATTTCTTCTAGTGAGAGGTGCGTGAGACATGAAAACAAACACAATACATATGCGGCATCAACAGGCAATGAAACAGACATAACATTTTTCCCCCTCCCAAGGGGAGACCAAGGAACATCGTTCATAAAATGTCGAACTCAGAAAGTACTGTTTTTTGTAACACCTACACCCTTTCCCGCACAATATTCGAACATCGGATAAAGTCCAGGCTCAGTCTCAGATTTTCCCCTCCCCTCCCGTGGCAACAGTAGAACAACAACAAAAAACACAGTGGAAACGTCTCCTAATCGCTTCCTAGGAATGAAAAAGAGAAAGGTTAGTATGAGAACACTGAAAGCACATAAAACAAGAAACACGTCAGAGCAGATAGTCCCTGAGATGGCCCGGATGGGCCCGTGTACGAGCCGGACGCCTGGCCAGGTCGTCCGGGCCAGTGGGACCCGGGTCAGGGGCCAGGTTGGCCTCCAGGTCTGCTGCAGTAGGCGGCGGCACCTTGCGAAGGCGGCGGGCATGCCACCTTGTGCCATCCGTCAGCCGGAAAGTGGCAGGCCCCAGCTGCTCAGTCACTTGCAGTGGCGCAGACCAGAATGACTTCAGCTTGTGGCCCCGGGTAGGCCTGCGGATCCTCACCCAGTTCAGTGGGGCAAGTGTGGGGCTTTTAACCCTGTGAGAGCGGTCAAAGCGCTGTTTCACTCTGTGTTGGCGAGTGGCGACCCGGTCTCGCAGCTGCTCCGGTGTCTGGTGTCGTGCGTTGTGCGAGGCAGACGATGGTGGGCCGATGGGGACCCGCAGACGATCCAACGGCAAAGGCAGTTCCCGTCCCAACATGAGACGCGCTGGCGAACTACCTGTGGTGGAGTGCTGAGTTGCCCTGTAGTGCAGCAGGGTTCTCCGGAGTGCAGCCGGAAACTGGAATCCTTCTGCCAGGTGAGCTCTGATGCCATTTTTCAGAGACTGGTTGAGGCGCTCCACACCCCCGTTGGCCTGCGGGTTGTAGAAGGCGGTGCGGATGTGTTTGATGCCGCGGCCACTGAGAAAGGAGGTGAAGTCGGAGGAGATAAATTGCGGGCCGTTGTCTGTGGTTATTGCTGACGGCAGGCCCCAGCGTGTGAACAGAGATTCCAAGAAGACAATGACAACGGAAGTGGTGACTGATCCTGCTGAGACCGCCTCTGGCCACTTGGAGTGGAGGTCGTAGGCTACGATGAGGAAGCGTTGGTGATGCGGCACGCCATGGAGTTCGCCACAGATATCCAGCTGGACATGCTCCCATGAGGTGTGGCTGGCCTCTGCAGCGGCTGGAGGGGAGGTGCCGGTGGGGGGCCCGTCTTACCGCTCACCAGGCATGCAGTGCAGTCCCGCCCCATAGCCTCGACCTCACCATCTAAGCCAGGCCACCAGACTGAATCTCGGCACCGCTGCTTCATTTTGACGATGCCCAGGTGACCCTCATGTACCATGGCCAGCACGCGGGCTTGGAGGCTAGCGGGGATGAAGGTGCGGTGGCCCCGTCCCACGCAGTGGTCACCCCAGCAGAAGAGCTCATCCTTCGCCCGGTGGAAAGGGATCAGTTCATCTGGGAGGCTGGAGGCTGGGGGCCACCCGGAGTGAATGAAGGAGCGAAGCTTTGCCAGGACCGGGTCCTGTTCAGAGGCCTGCTGGAGCTCCTGCAATGACACTGTCGATTCCAGAGGGGAGTGGAGGAGCTGTATGAGGTCGCAGTCCATGTCGTCTGAAACATGGTTCACGGCTGAGGATTGAACGGCTGAGGGCTGAGTGGATCGTGACAGGAGATCCGCAACCACGTTCTCCCGGCCTGGTGTGTACTGTATGGTGAAGTTGTACTGGTGAAGCCTCTCATACCAGCGGTGGATGCGCAGAGGTCTGTGCCCTGATCCAGATGTCGCGAGGAGGGACGTGAGAGGTTGGTGGTCGGTACGCAGCGTGAAGGAACGGCCATACAAGTAGATGTGCCAGCGCTCACACGCCCAGACGCAGGCCAGGGCCTCCCTCTCCCCTACGGAGTACTTCTGCTCAGCTGAATTGAGGGCCCGTGAGGCGAAGGCGATGGGCCGCTCCACTCCGTCGTGAATCTGAGACAACACAGCACCAAGTGCAAAGTTGGAGGCGTCGCAAGTGAGGAGTGTTGGGCTGGCTGGGTCGAAGTGGGCGAGGACAGGTGGCGAGATGAGTTGGGCCCTCAGCTGGGAGATGGCACCTGTGCAGGCCAGAGTCCACGCCCATGTGGCGTCCTTCTTGAGGAGCTGACGGAGTGGTGCTGTAATGGCCGAGTACTGAGGGAGAAAGCGCAAGTAATACGCTGTCATGCCCAGGAAAGAGGCGAGCTGGGCCGGACTGGCAGGCATGGGCAGCCGCTGGATGGCCTCTATGTTTGACTGTAGAGGGCTGAGCCCATCTGGGGTCAGGCGAAACCCCACAAACTCCACCTCAGGTGCTGAGAAGAGACATTTCTCCCCATTCAGCGTGAGGTTGTGGGAGGTTAAAGTGTCCAGAACCTGTGTCAAACGTTGGTCGTGGATGGCGTGTGTCGGTCCATGGACCACTATGTCGTCGAGGAAGATGACCACCCCTGGAATGCCAGCAAAGATGGTGGACATGATCTTCTGGAAACAGCTAAGGGCAGAGCAGAGGCCGAAAGGTACCTTGGTGTAGCGGAAAACACCGGCGTGTGTGACAAATGCCGTCAGGCTGCGGCTATCAGGGTGGAGAGGAACCTGTAAGTAGCCCTGACGGAGGTCGAGCTTGCTGAACAGCTTGGAGCCGTAGAATTGAGAGGTCAACTCCTCTGCGGTGGGCAGCGGGTACTTGTCAGGAATAACCGCTTGATTCACTGCCCTCAAGTCGACGCACACTCGCAGGCCCCCTGATTTCTTTTTTGCTATCACCAGGTTGGAGATCCATGGTGACGCGTCCACCGGTTCTATGATGCCGCCTTCCAGCAGCTTCTTTAGCTCCGCCGTGACGTCGTCACGCAGTGCCAGAGGAATGCGGCGGAGAGGTTAGATGACGGGGCGCCTTTCCGTGCGCAGGAGAGGCTGGTGCGTGAAGGCAGAGATGGAGCCCAGGCCAGAGAAAAGTTGGGGCCACCGCTGCTCCCATGGCGATCCGACGTGGAAGATGGCTGCACCCCTGCTGTCCAGGAGGGTGAAGCATAGGCTGGTGATCAGGTCCAGGCCCATGAGGTTGGCGCCGTGTTGTGCCACTTGGAAGGTGAAGGCCGGGACGCATTTGTTGCCGTGTCGAACTCCACAGGTCAAAGAGCCCACCAGAGTAATACTTGAATTACCGTATCCATGTAACACTGCTGATGGCGCCTGTAGCTGTATTTGGGGCAGGAAACGCTGTACTGTGGGCAAGTTGAGGAGGGACACAGCTGCTCCCGTATCCAGCAGCAATGGGACACAGACACCATCCAATTCAATTGAACATGTCTTGAATGGAAACTGGGCGGAGTCGACTGACTGTATGGGCGCAGGGCTCGAGTGTATGGCAGTGGGACCTGCAGAAGAGGATCCAGGTCGGGGGCCGAGATGAGGGGAGCTTCGTGGTCGGGTCGTGGCTGGTGCAGAACGCCAGACTCGGGCAAAGTGGTTGCTCTTCCCACACTTTTTACACACCTGCCCCCTGGCCGGGCACGCTAGCGCCCTGCTGGAGTGTGAAAAAGAGCCATAATCGCCACAACTGCGGCGTGACTGGAACTGCGGACGTGCAGTGAAGTATATCCCCTCTGCCTCCTCCGAGGGCGTGGGGCTTGGCGAGCGTTTGGGCTCCTCTACGTGTTGAGTAAACGCGGGCAGCGCAGAAGCGCGGGAAGACAATTTCGTGGCTAGCTCGGTGGCCGTCTCAATTTGCAAGGCAATCTCTAAGGCTTTCGGTAAAGTCAAGTCGTCCGGTGACATAATCAACTTCTCTCTTATCTTAGAATGGCTGGCGTGTTCTGCGAGCTGGTCTCGTATCATTTCATCCTCCATGGAGCCGAATTTACAGAGGGAGGCTAAGCCGCGCAGGTCGGCTACATAGTGTTGAATCGACTCACCGACATTTTGCTTGCGCTGACGAAACACGATCTGGCGAAGGATTACAGTCTGTGGAGCGGCAAATTGTGCCTCCAGCAACTTCGTGGCGTCTTTATACTTTTTTGCCTGTCCCAATGTACGAAAGATCCGTTGTCCCTCAGTGCCCAGGCAGTGGATGAGAAGAGCCCGCCTTCGAACGTCGTTAGCTTCGTGAAGTCCCAGGGCGTCAATATACAGTAGTTTTCGAAAGTTTCCAGCCAACGTACCCAAGGCACCGGGGGTTCGCCGGGCAGTGCTAAAAACTGAGGAGGTGGTGGTAGGTTAAGCTCCATCCTCGTCGCCAATGTTATGTACAATATTACGGTCAATACACTGGACACAGAGATGTGCAACTCTGGGCATAGCAGCCATTTATTCTCCTAAACCCGCGTTCCCAGCATGCCCTGCATCAGTATTGTTATCAGCAGCATCCGGGAATATGCGGCATCAACAGGCAATGAAACAGACATAACAATTAGATACATTTTGGGGCATGGGAAATCGATGGTGAAACTTTCATTTTACGCCGGAGCTATCCTTTAATAGCCTTGCATGAAAACGTTGTAAAAATACCAGCTATTAGCTGGTACAATGTAGGATGACCTAGCCTAGTTTGCGCGGTGCCCGTGGAATGCCTGTCTCAACATCTACACAGTCATGAAAAAATGCTGTTTAAATAAACTCGCTGTGAGAATGTTTTTCATCACGGAATGCTAGCAGTTGATACAAATATGAATACGGTAGGCCTATGTAAAGCGATTTTTCGTATGAGAAGTGTTCCCCACGACACTCGAAGCGGACCACTCTGTCAAAAGTTGCATTTGGGGTTTTCGTGGACGTGGTTGCGAGAGTCATCGTTCATTCACCTACTAATATGTCAAATAAGCATCGGCTGATTCGGGGCAGTGATTAAGTCAACTTTTAATTCTACATAGAGCCCCTTTAATCTTTAAAATATTTGTTGTTTGAGTACTAATTTAATTACACTACAGTAATAAATGTTGGCTGCTGCATTGTGCTGCCTCTGGCCTCTGACATGATCTTGGATATTATGAGTCAGTTTTTCTTAACAGTAAAACGAAAGACTTACTTAGTGATTGCATTCATTCCGTTAGAATAGAGTAACTTTATTGTTCCCGGGGGGAAATTCAGGTGTCAAGTAGCTGACATTAATACACACAATGCCCACATGGACATTTCAAAACACATATAACACAGATAATAGTCAGGGAGGGGAACAATTAAAACTAAAGAAAAAATAAAAAGGCAATTGTGCAAAAACATATTCTGTGGGTTGGGGTGGACAAATGTGCAAACAAAAAATACTCTGTGAGTTGAGGTAGACAAGATTAAAATGACCAGAAATGAGTGTTGGCAGATACATCAAGGATGTAGTTATTGAATGAGCAAAGTTGTGTGGCCATGTTTGCTTACAGTAAACTTCCATAATAGTAAATATTAGGGCTGGGACATTAATGCATTCATTTCGATTAATTAATCACACAAAAATGTACGCGATTAAAAAAATAACAAATTTTTTATCGCACTGTAATATAGCTACATAGTTTTGGATTAAGTTAGACCAGTGTGGAGGGCAGAATTTCGCCTCATGGTGAACAGTCTGCTGAAACTGAGAAGAGTTCTCTCTTCTTTTAAAAATGAACGATATTTAGATTAAACTTATTTATTGTCATTATTCAAAATCCATGTGAAAAAAAATACTTTTCACTGTTTACAAGTCAGGGGTGCATCTCTCAAAGGGCGAAGTAGCTAGTCGGTTAGCAACTTTGCAGAGTAGATACTATAAAAGTTGCTAACTCCTGTGTCTCGAACGTTAGCACACAAAGTAACTACTGCTCGGAGTAATGTGCACTCTGAAGTAGTGGTGACTTTGAAAGTGAGGCGCCTCCTATCCGTATCTCGACAATGAAGTTGAAGTACAGCTGGAGTAGATCCATTGAGTCCAGACATCACCTCAGCCACCCCAAGTAACACACAGCGCTAGTCTACTTCAGAGCGTGACTCCACCCATTAGCTAAACTTGTAGTACATATTTGACCACAAATGTCTCAATATCTTTTAATCCTGTGGTGCAAAAGCGATGAAAATCAATCGACATGCACACAAAGTGATGATACAGCTGCGAGAGTGTTCAGAACACAAATTCACGTCATGTCATTTGTTCGTGAAAAAAAAACGTCATATCCTTGGAATCTGATGAATCCCAGACTAATAATATACTTTTAGCTGTATACCGATTGAATTGCGTCTCATTTCGATGTGTAATTTGTGAGATATTTAGATAAGAAAGTATTGGTTACTCCCGGAAATGCACTGCCTTACGTGTGAAGTACTTAATTTTTTTTGGCGCGATTTTCATTTCATAGCCTAGGGGTATTAACGCTTGCCTATCAATGGGATGACGCCAGCCACGCAGGTTCGAAACCAGTGTGCAGCATGTTGACAACAACTCGTGAAATCGTGTTTTGGACCCTAAAGTGTAACACATTTTCCCTTGGCTGCACGTGTGTGTTGGTAATGCACAACATAAATGATCTATTTCTGCCAGATATTTCCTAAATTGTGGCACTGCAACCATGTGGATTCGAACCGGCGTGACTTCTGTTTTCCCATTGGGATGCAAGCGTGAATACCACTAGCCTATGTACTGAAATCCGCGCGAAATTTTTTTAGAGATATGACACTTCAACAGGCGATATTTTGGGAGTAACCACAACTTTATTGTCCAAATATTTTACAAATTACACCTCGGAATGAAACGAAATCCAATCGGCATGCAGATAATACTGTATTATTGGTGCGGACGGTGTCAGATTGTAATGCCACGGCCGTGTTTTTTCACAAATAAATTACAAGGTGTGTTGTGGAGGAAACAGCGGAGTCACGGTGTCGTGACATCCAATCAAATGTGCTGGTGGTGGTTGTACATTATTGCTTTCTACTTCACGCACTGAATTTAGGAGGAAACAGCTGAATCATGACTCAGCAATCATGCATATCTCTTGTTGCTTCTTTGGTCACGCACTGCAATGCCAAGAAAGTAAGTAGCGGTGTGGACTCAGGAAAGCAGCCGCACTACTTTTGGCTTACTGTGGGAATAGTAAGGTTTCGAGAAATGCACGGATTTCGCCTTGAAGTAAGTAGATAACTACAAAGTACGTCTGTAGTTCAAAGCTAACGTTCCAGAATCGCACCCCTGATATATAAATGCGATTAAAATGCGATTAATTTGATTAATTCATTTCAAAGCCTATAGATTAATTCGATTAAAAATTTTAATCGAGTCCCAGCCCTAATAAATATGGATGTGCCTAATATATTACCCAAATAGCACTGTAACTCAACTTCACAAGAAGTGAAGGTGTGTTAGTCTGGGCTTTAAAGAATGTGGTAAGCATAATGGAAATGGGAAATTGCACAACCAGCCCACTCTCACTTGGAGACTACATGCCACCTGGGTTTTAGGTTACTTTGCACATGAGTAATCAGTGTTGGAGCCCAGCATGCGTGTGTCGTGTGGATGTTTGTGTCTGCGTCGTGCGTGCCTGTGTGTCTGGGTGTGTAATATGCATGTAAGAAAAGGGGTCTGTGTGTGTGTCCCTGTGTGTGTGTGTGTGTGTGTGTGTGTGTGTGTGTGTGTGTGTGTGTGTGTGTGTGTGTGTGTGTGTGCATGTGTTGCGTGAGAACAGGAGTGTGTGTATGCGTGCGTCTGTGTGTGCGTGCGTCCGTGTGTGTCAGAATATGTATATGTGCGCAGTGCATGTGTGTAAGTGTGTGCATGTGCTTGCATGTGGGGGGCACATAGCAGAGATACCTACGGCCAGAGCTCTTTGCTTATTTTTAATGTCCACCTCTTAATCTATGTATTTAATCTATATTCAAGATTTACCTCAGGGAACTAGCTGATTAAATATGTTAAGTTCCCTGACAGTAGGAATAATAAACAGACTGGGGCCAATGGCCAAACCTGCTCCGAAAACATTTGTTAAGCTGCACTAACATTGAAAATGATATGAAAGTCTTCTCCTGAATGCCCTCTTTAGATGCTTGACAACTCTCTTACATATTCATCATAACACAAGTTACCTTGTTTCTACAGAAGCCTTTGCATTATTTTTAAAAGGAAATTCCATTTGTATTAAGTTTAAATACACAGGGGTGCATAATGACCTCTTTAAAATATTGGAAATGATTTGCAATTTGCATGTACAGACTGTGCACATTCTTCATCACCGGTTGCTGGTCTTCCACAACAAGGTGCGTGCTGGTCTTTGTTGTCAGTCACATGGTGAAAATCTCGCAGAGCATGGCATGTTGTGTGAAATTCCTAAAACGAGCGGCATGCTTTATTTACCCAGCGCACAGATAGCCATCATTTGTTTACCAAATATAATGGACTCAGCCCAAGAATTCAAAATAAAAGTCGTTCTGATTGAAAAAAAGCACAAAAAAGCAGTGATTGTACTGCTGCAAGATTTTTGTTGAAATTCCTCTGGCAACCTGTGTGGGCCTCGGTGACGTCAGAGATTGCTTTATCGTTCGGATGATATCTCCCTGACCCCCCTGGACTGCAGCAAGTGGCAGGCCAGGCGATTCTTGTCACTGGGTTTGGGGAGCAATCTCGGGTTTCCTTCCTCCTCAAATCAGCGCTTCCTCTCTTATCAGGTCCCGGTCGACTATGATCAATTTTCGCTTTCCTGCTGTACCCTGATGTGCGCCCAGCGCCTCTCACTGCAGAGGGAAGAAAGCTAATGAGTTTCTCTCAAATTCCTCACCCTTATTTCCCTGTGCTTTTCATCACCGCAACGTCAGCTAGACCTGCTAGATGACTGGCAGACTGGTGACAATTCCTTGATCACGTGATGTTTAGGCCATTCAAGACAGTGTTGTTGTTAATAATGTGTGCTGCTGTGCATTGGATTGCAGTCCAACCAACGTCTCTGTGTGGGTCTTTTTTATTTGCACAGCAGGACCAGTCTTTGTCATATTAGGATGACAAATCGTGATTGGAGATTGCAAAGTTTCATGTAAAAAATGTGCTACCACGGCAGTCAGGAAGCAATAACTTGGATGCCTGTGTCATATTATTCTTTTGCTGTCAAAATTTGGTGCAAATGTATGGGTTTTGTGTGTCTGCACAGTGTTAAGGACTGTTATGTACAGTATGTATTCCCTATGCTGTATATCTGAATGTTCCCGAATGAGGAATGATGGTACAAAGAAAAAAATGGGCTATAGTTAAACTTGGAGAGATTTATCAAGACCTTTGCGCAAAAACATTTGTTCAGTGTTGGTTTCACCTGGTGTTAATTTCTTTCCTTCTCATAGTTTACTTGCTTTTCCTTTTCAACGTATCGATACGGCTGTGGTGTGATTGTAATTTATACTAATGATTCTTTCATTCAGTCTTGGGATGGATATGAATTCTCATTCTAGGCCTGAAATATATATTTTTTCTTTTCAATGCAGAAAAAAACCCTTTGGCGCGCGATACATTACCAAAGGAAACAGTTGTACTTGAATTTGGCCTGTTGCCCAAAGACTGTGAAAAGATCTGGAGGACTGTCAAACCACTGAGCCTCTCAGCTGTGTTGCTCTTTCTGGTTCCCAGTAGGCACTCCCAGCACAGAATTTAGTAACTGGATAGGCTTTGAGAAATACAGGCCACGCGAGACCTGTTTGTAGTTTTAAGAATTAGCCTTCTAAGGCTATGGCTATGGCTGAGGGGGAGAGAGAGGCAGGAGAGTCGCCGAACCCCACCGATCGTGACTGACTGTGACTCCTTTTTGAAATTACGCTGCTGCAAAGCAACAATATTTATTATAGAATTAATTGTTGAGATTACTGAAATGTGCCAAGGCAGTTCCACAGGAAAAAATCTCCGAAACACCCCATCACCACCACCAACTGCTACACACACTTCCTTCTTAATCACCACAATCACAGCCACCGCCACCGCCCCCACCTCTTTCCAGTTGCCCAGTGTCAGAACTACCAGTGGCCAATGGTTGTAATAAATGTCTGGGAGGCACACTGACAGGGTGACCAGAGCGAACTACCCGAAAGAATGCGTGGACTCACAGGAGTCTGTGGAATGTGCCGAATAGAGCCCCCTCGCTCTTATAAACACTTAGGCAGAGTGGTCTCATACTTTTTAATTGGATGATCTGTTATGTAAATGAATCATCGTGAGGTTTTCAGCAGCTTTATTTAAAGCATCCCAATGGCCGCTAAGCCCTCCAGTTCACTTCCTCCTCACTGGGGTTCCGCCAATTCGTCCAATTTACAATTCACTTTCGCTGCGGACGCTGATGTGAAACCACAAACCAACACATAAAGTTCTGTCCAGATCCTGAAAATAGGCTATTTACATTCCCATGTGACAAAGACCCTCCTTTTATAGTGTACATTCAACATTTCGTCCTCTTTGAGATTTGCACTTTTTACAACATTGTGCAGGCCGTGTCAAGTTGTATCTGTCACACACACACACACACACACACACACACACACACACACACACACGCACACACACACACACACACACACACACACACACACACACACAGAGAGAGAGAGAGAGAGAGAGAGAGAGAGAGAGAGAGAGAGAGAAATACTTGGCTCTGCCGACGTGTTTACAAACTGAAAGGCATCCCTAAATCCATAATGGGGCTATTTATGTGAGCCATTTGTGTACTGTATGAAACCAAACCTCTTAAACTGCCCTAAGTGATCTGGAAAATACCTCTGAAACTTTTTTCCTGTGTAATACACTCGCAGACACTTTTCATTCAGCATCTACGTTTCGGCACTGGTTAATGAATGTAGAAGCCCATTAAACAGCAGTGACACAACACATTAGCGGGACACATCACAGGCCGGGCGGTTTCTCTCTTCTCTTCCTTACACCAAGGGTTGGTACTGTTTACCTTCTCAAGGAAAAAGGCTTCTGCAGCAGTCATTGAAAACACAAGAAATATATTCATCCTAATATGATTTGATTTCCGCACGAACGTTTCTCTTCCAGTCATGGCATTTCGTGTGTCTACCCACTCAACTCCTTTGGCTGTTTCTTCCTCTCCTCTCCTCTCCACTCCTCTCTCTTTTTTGAACTTTAAAGTCCTACCTTAAAAATATGATCTTAATTCTAAGGAACCAGCTTGCCATGCCATCAGACATCTCGTGGGTACAACAACTCCAATGTCAAATTCTATTTTCCTCAGATCTTTCGAGGGGCAACGGTTTTTCATTCAGGAGAGCTCTCTCTCTCTCTCTCTCTCTCTCTGAAATACTTCTAAGTGAAGCCTGAGGGAACAGACCTTGCTTCAACATCTAAAGAAAATAATGTCTGACGTTAAAATGGCATTATGAGATGTAAATCCACAAAAGCACTCAGTCTTTAAGAATGTGTGTGATCCGCCCTATTTTATTGCCAGGCAGTATTTTGTAGATTGAAGTCCTGAGATTAAGCCAGCGCGCAAGGTTTACCTGACACATTCCTGTCATGGCCACGGTGTGGGTTTTATTAAAACTGCATGAAAGTAGCATGGGAGTGTCCAAGATGGTTCAATTCAATTATGTTTTTACCCTTCACTTCCCTCAATTATTCATATTTATAGCAGTATAGCATGTTAGCAGGGCAACTTCGGCCTGCCCCTCCTGTAATTTCATGCAAAGTCAGTCAAAAGAAGTTGAAAAAAAAACACAACAAAAAAACTTTTTTTCTCGACTTTCGAGCCAAAGCAGGACTTTTTGAGCATTAGATTTATGTCTTCTCAGATGGACTGTTGCATTTTTATGGAGACCCTTTTTTCGGGGCTTGCCGTTTCAACTGGGACTTGTTTTCCTTCAAATGTGTCCAAATCTTGTGTGCCTTCACCCATATAAACTCAGTGACAAAAAAGTGCACAGAGGTCTTCTGTACTTTCTTTTTTTAAGCGAAACAGTGTTGGGTTGAGTCGGGTAGGTGTGCTGGACAGATTGGCAGCAGTGGACAATAACAGTGCCATAGGCAGTGAGCCGACCTTCAACTGATTTAAAGGGGTTTTTTTTACCCCTGTGGGGACAGGAGCCCTTTTAAAACTGTGGATGCCCAGGATCACGATGCTGTGTTCTCGGTATGGGACATTCCTGGGAGACAATGGCCACAAAACGGGGCTTTATCTCGGCTGCGCTGTTGAAGGCTGCATCCCATTGCTTCATCCCCTTTTTTTCGGCTTGGTTAATGTGCGTTGGAACAAAGGGGTGCTGCAGCGCAGCGGTGGTGGTTATCACTGGGGCTTGGCTCCACTCCCTTCCCTACCCATGGCTGGCTATCTGTGCTGTCAGGGGTCCCAAGAGGTGGGGTGGAGATGGAGGTGCTGGGTGGGGATGGGGGTGTCAGGCCCAACCAGACAAAAATGGATCACTTGCTGCAAGCAGGGCTCACTCCTCCCGAAGCCCGACGGAAGGTCTGGAGCATGCTTCTCTTAGCAACAAGCATTGTGATGTCCAAACAGACGTTCACTATTAATTCTGACACGGAAGCTCCCGGACTGGGCTTTGCCAAAAACTACAACGCAGCTATCTAAACAGATGCAGGATGACTAACAGCATGTACTACACTGTGTTTGGGCGAAGTAGAGGAGACAGCTGGCTTAGAAAATGGTTCATTGTGATTACAATGGAAGAAATATTGTACTAAAAATAAAATCGCTCTTTAGAGGTTTTCTTTAATGAGCTTTGAAGTGGGATGGTTATGTTCTGAGCTTAGTAGTTAATTCTAGATGCTTGAGGTGTCTAGCAGGATCTATCTATCTATATAAAGCTACTGACATTTTTGTTGTATAATGAGGGAGGTGATTTCTAGGAAGCAGTATGCTGTATGTAAATTACCTTGTCTTTCATTTTACTGTACTGATTTACTGTAAGATCACCAACATGGTAGCCACGCCGTGTCCTCCTAGTGACGCAACACCTGCAGCGTTCCTTCTAATCAGGCCAAGAGCAATACAATATCGTTTCTGAGCTTCCCACTTTGTTGGGACGCATACAACCATTAGCAAACCAAGGGGGGCAGGTCGACCATGCGTTTGGGAAATGTTAATTGTTATGCTCTTGGGCAGACCAAGTCTCGAAGAGATTTGAAAGTCGATGATAATCAGGCTACCAACATGGTGCAGTAAGTTGTCTTTGGTAAAAACTGATATGTTTTTTAGAATACAGATGGTCATGAGTATCCCATTGACTTTCCATGCACCTCTCCTGTATTGGGATGCCAAGTATTGTTATTTAATGATCATTGCCAACACACTGTATGGCTCTGCTGAATTTCCACTGTTTCTGATGTCTTGAAATTGAGTGTTAGGCAGAGTGCAAGAGTAAAACTTCCATTGCAAATAAGAAATTAGTGCTCCTCCCTGCTGGATTATCGTTAATTTTCCCTTGGTCTAAATAGTCTTTTGTTAATATTGAGCTTTACGTCATTGCCCATTTCCCATACACATGCTTATGTAAACAAATCTCAAAATGTGTATTTTGTTGTGGTAAGCCTCGTTAATATGCTACAGTCTGCCAGCAACCCAACTGCCAACTTCAGCTCTTTGGGAAAGGAAACCACGGAGGAACAGATCAGACTCAAACACATGGTGGAAATTGCGCATTCGATCAGTCTTTGATGTTGGTTGAGGATAATGTTCTGTACAAAAAAAAAGGATGTTTGGGTCACAGGAAAAAGTGCTTTGTTGTCTTTTTTTCACTCCTCCACAAGAGAGTGATGACCACCAATCAAGCATGACGTTGGAAGAAAAAAAAAACCATAATTCCCTCTTGAAGAGGATCGTAACTCGTCTTGATGTGGTGGCATTTGGGTCCTGATGCTTGCTTGTGAGCTTTATGCTGTTAATCACTGTTGTAATTCCTTGCAGCATGTGTGCAGTGTCACTTTGTATGTTGAAATGCACCATTTGTCTTGCGCCCCATGCAACCGCAGCCGACCAAAAGTGCCGTCAAAACAATCTGCAGAAGGGTTTCGAGACACGTTCCTTGGCCTGGATGGTTTAAGTGGTAGCATGAACAGGCTTTTTTGTGGACTTTGTCTTTCGGGGAGAGCGGGAGCTGTTGAGCCTTTTAAAAATAATTGACATGCTTGGATGTGCGTCATTCTTGTTCACATTCATTTAGTAGTTGTTTTAAGTAAACCACAGACTATGGGCTCCATACAATGGACACACACACACACACATTATTAATGCAGGTTCTTTTCAGCAGGATGGATTGTGGTTACTTGCCATGGGAAAAATCAAATCCTTCCCGGTTTGGCTGCTAGAAATGCTTGCTGTAACAGAAACGGCAGGGAGAAAGGATGTTTTCATGTCAGAACATTTCATTCACTTGTTTATGACATCAAAACCTGCCTCAAAGTTTAGTTATTCATTATTTATTTATTTAGTTGTTAACCTCAGAGTACATTAGTGACTTGTTTCTTACTTGGAACCAGCTGAAGATGTTGTCAGTTGCTTTCATTCAGTATACAGCACACTTAACCACAAATACGCCCTTATAAAATAATGTGTGGCATTGGTGACCACTCTGAGGCCGCCTCCTTCCAGCAGCTCTTTGGCTGCAAACGACCAAAAGACTGGATAAGGTGCTAAAATTTCATCATGGAATTATTGTCAAGAAGGGGGGGGGGGTGTTGTCATATAGCCAGAACACACACTAAGATTTCAGTTCCTCACAAATTTCCACAAGTTCCCCACAACGGGCAGAGGTCCATTCCTCAAGCTCCAAATGCTGTCAACACAACACATTCATCCAACACTACACACTATATTCGACCAAAGAAGATTTAGTTTGATCAACGAGTTAACTGGTGTGCAGACAGGTTAACAGGTTTGCAGTGTTTCATTAACACACAGCCCTAAACTAACAGTGGGCGGCCGTCCATATTAGGATATGCCTTCTCAGTTTTCACCTCACCAACACCATATGGCAACAAGAAGTCAGAAGTGGGTAGACTTTGGATGTGGCCTACTCAGTTTTTCCCTCTCTCTCCCTTCTTTGCAACAACGCTTCCACATCCCCTTAGACCAGTGGTTCTCAACCTTTTTTGAACAAATGCCCCCTTGGCCTCTTCCCAAGCCCCCCCAACTGCCCCTTGACCCCATCATAAGCCTGACAACGCCCCCTTGGTATTAAATAATTAAATGCTCCCCAATGGCAACTAAGCACCTCCCCCCTCTCACACAGTAAACTCTGCAGTGCTCATTTAACACTTAGAGAGTTTATTTGACATAATTTGGACTGAAATGAACTTAAATGAGACTTGTAGCCCAAAGGTTGCCGGTTCGACTCCCGACCCACCAGGTTGGTGGGGGGAGTAATTAACCAGTGCTTTCCCCCATTCTCCTCCATGACGGAGGTACCCTGAGCATGGTGCCGTCCCGCTGCACTGCTCCCTTGGAGCGCCATTGAGGGCTGCCCCCTAGCACGAGTGAGGCATACATGCAATTTCAGAAGTGTGCAGTGTTCACTCGTATGCTGTGGTGTGCTGTGTCACATTGACAGTGGGTGTTGGAGTTTCCCAATTGGACTCTCACTTTCACTCGCTCACACAATAGGCCAAAAGATCTTTTTCGTGAGAAAGACCTCTTGATTGGCTGCATCGGTTGGATTTTGACTACAAGTGTCTCTGACGAGGTGAGCCATGAGCTTGAGAGTAGAGGTGTGGGTGTGGGTGAGGGTGTGTTAGTGTGTGTGGGCACGCGCATGCATGTGAGCCATGTCCTTGTAGATGTGTGTGCGTGTATTTGCGTGTGTGTGTGCGTGCGTGTGTGTGTGTGTGTGTGTGTGTGTGTGTGTGTGTGTGTGTGTGTGTGTGTGTGAAGAACGGAAAAACACTTAGTCTTTGTACCCTTAAATGAAGTTGGCAGCTCCAAATCTGCAGCACAATAATGTTATGATTGTGCGCCCCTGTTCTATAACAAAACGATCAATTAACTCCTGCCTCTCGTCCAGATAGAGAAAAATCAGATGCAATTCAGTGTCCAAGTGCTGATTTCACTTTCGAGAAAGCAACGAAGCGGAAAAACAGAACAGAAGCCCACACTCAGAAAACTAGCCCCCTGTTGTTGCACTTGCCAGATTTAATCAGGGCGATTCTAACGAGACACCAACAAGTCCTCAACAGCAGCACAGGACGGACTTTCCATTAGGCAAATCTAGGCAATTGCCTAGGGCCCCAAATCAAGTCTGACCTCCATAGGGGCCCCAACTGTCACACCAGTTGTGGTAAACACACAAAAACGTAGGCTTGATCTTAATTTGTCACTTATGCAAAGTAATCGAAGATATTATGATACAGAACACTGAAATGGCACCAAGTAACCAATGACTTTTGAGGGCCCCATGATTATATTTCGCCTAGGGCCCCGAAATGTCTAGATCCGCCACTGCAGCAGCAGCAGCAAACAAAACCAGGAACCACCATGAAATTTTGGATATGATATTTTGCATTAGGCCGGTGACCAAATGAGCCATTAGGAGCTCCTTAAAAAGACGACAAACGTAAACCGGAGACAAATGTTTACCCCTCCGCTTGAGTGGCCATATCCTGCCCATTGGACGAAGGAAAAAAAAAAAGGGTGAGGTGAGGGAAGGCAAAGGGGGGAGAGACAAGGCAAGGGAGAGGAGGAGAGGGAAAAAAAATCCACTCCAGCGCTTCTCATGACATGACACAGGTAGTGCTTTCGCATGCATGACTTCAGGCTAATGCGGCTCGGGCGGGCTGAGTTTTCCATGGCTGGTCCGGTGTTGACTTCGCCTGTTTTGGACTCAATGTGGCACACTCCCCTTCTCTCTCTCTCTCTGGGTGCCTCCATGTGGTTCTGGTTTTGAGTGAAAAATCATTTATTTTATATTGCCTTGGATAAGTTGACTTTAATTACTCATTTCAAGGGCCATCAGAGGGGCTCTTGTGATGCACTGGTCTCGGCCCATGACAGATGAGTCCGGCGGAGTAACTGTGGCGAGCAGGGAAGCCGACAGGGGGGGACAAAGGGGTCACTTGTCCCGGGCCCAGGGAGAGAGGGGGCCCAGAACTGGATCCTCATTACATTTTATTGATCGGGTTTGGGGCCCTTTCAGATGTCTTTGTCCCAGGCCCAGCCAAAGCTGTCTGTGGCCCTGGTGGCGAGCGTAGTGGCTCCCGCAGACACAGGCCATGTGTTTGTGCGCAAGTGAGACAGTCTTTTATCCGCTACACTACCCGAGACATTACATTTAGTCATTTCTCTCGTGCACGTTTCGGTACAACTCTACGGTCTTGTCTGACATGTCAATAGCCCGTCAGTCATCACATCACCTCCACCCTTAACCGTGTGCGCTTACACACAGGCAGACGCAGGCAAACACATACATGCGTGTGCGCACACGCACTGTCTCCCTCTTTCTGTCTCTCCCTCCTTCTCTCTCCCACTCGATTGTTCAGCCTCTCTCTCACACACACACTCAGTTTCTTTCTTACACACTTACACCCACACACCTCCACCCACACACACACACCCCCACCCACACACACACACACACACACACACACACACACACACACACACACACACACACACACACACACACACACACCCTTCCCTACCTACAGTAACAGTACCCCAAAAAACATGCACATCAGTGCCAAAGGGAGGAGCCATGCCGTGAGATCCCTGGACATTTCCAAATTCAAGACAACTGTGCACGCCCAGCAGCAAAGTGCAGCCGGGACACCATGTCATGTTTAACGTTTGAGCGCAGCCGGGTCCGTGCGAGCAAGGGCCCTGCTGAGAGACGCTTGCTTTTTAGTCGCAATGTGGTTCTAATTCTCCCAGTGCAGCGCAGTGTCTGGAGAAGTGCTGTGTGTGTGTGTGTGTGTGTGTGCGTGTGTGTATGAATGTGAGTGGCCTTTATCACAGTACAGTATCCAAAGCCTTGCATGCCAGACATGCCCTTCCAAATCTAAGTCCTTGAGTTGCAGACTACTCCGTGAGTCACTTCAAAGCCTTTAATCTGCCATATTAGGCCATTTAAATGACTTTTTCAGTCACAGCAATTTGGTGTTGAGCAGTCCCGGGGCTTTAATCTTTTCTCCAGCCTCCGTTGGCCTCCTAGGTGATGTTAAACATTCTGCTAAAGGGGTCCCACTCCTGGCTGTAGCTGGTGCTGGTGTGCCATTTTCGTATGTTTCTGTTCAGCCCTTTTGTCCCGACTCGTTGCAAATTGCCTCCATTAAACGGCACTGCTTCCCATTAACCGTCAAGCTTTTCTAAAGATTGTTGCTGGTTATGCAGAAGTTACGGCGACGTGAAACGTTTTACTGTAGCCTATCTTGGCCATTGCTCGGCAACTTTTCACACGCAGAGTGATAATGCAGTCTTGCTATTCTCTGGTGTCCATAAACCTCCTCGTTAACTGGTCAATACTTGAAGTAAATGAAACCAAGGAGAGCACGGATTCCGGGACGAAGAAAGGGGGAGTTTGGGAAGTTGACTCCACCAAAATGTCATTCTCAGGCCTCACAATACATTTAGTGATCTTTGCTTTTATTCAAAGGTGGCCAACGTGAAACTAGAAGTAAATGTATGGTGTATGTATAACACTAGCACATGATATTACATATTAGTTACACCAGTTATTCCGTTGTACCTAATGAGGCTGAAAAAAAACTGAGAAAAGAAAAGGTACATCGCTAGAAACTGTTGTCCAGCAACTCAGTGAATTTACTTGTGTTGGAAGGAAACCTATGGTAGGCTATGGCAGATTTTGTTTTAACTCCTTCTTTTACTTTGGCCTCCTCTGCTTTTATCTACCCTTGTAGCGCAGCGCTATGGCTCTCTGTAATGTCATAGCAAAGTTGTTATGATGTAGTTAAATATGTTCAGCACGTGAATAGGGTCGTCGGCGACCCCATCTGCAGTAAGAAGCTACCCTTTGAAGCAGAACTAAGCAGTTTTCCTCTTCAGTCGTTCTATACTGCCCTACAAAGTTAAAGTGCAGTAACTACATATTTTTTCAAAATGGAGTTCAGACTGGATATGATCTTCGTTACACCTCCTTTATCTTGTGACTGAGAGTTATGGTCCAAATGTGTACCATTTAAGTTAAGAGATATCGCTTTGGCAAGTTTGCAGTAACTACAATATCCATCCTAATGCCAAGGCTTTGAAGACATTTTTCTGTTTCAATGTCAGCATAGTTACTGCACTTTGCGTTTGTTCGGCAGTAGGTTAGAATTGTCAACAGAATTTCTCAGAGACTATCATCCTATGATGATTTTTTCACAAGATTCTTTTTCTTCAAATTGAATTACGTCACCTTTGAGATACTCCATGCTCGTCTCGTTAGCAGATGTAAAGCCAGGCATTCACTGTGTGATATTTTCAATCGCAGGTATTCAGTAACCTGATTATCATCGACTTCAAATCTCTTCCAGACATGGTCTGACCTAATGTATAGGACAGCACTCCAAGTTTTGTGGTTTATTGCCCGTCAGACGTGTCGGGGTTAACCTTCTTCAGTGTCGGGCAAACATTTCACCCAGCAGGTGCACTCCATATATTAGAGGTGCACCGAAATGAAAATTTGTGGCCGAATCCGAAACCGAATAATAATTCATCACTTGGCCGAAAACCGAAACCGAAACAGAATATTACAATTCAGTCAAAAGTTATCAAGAGTTAGGTTTTTCACTATTTTGAAATATTGCTTAAATCTATGGTTTACAAGAAATGTTTTGACATGTTTTTGAAAGAAAATAAATGTTTATTTGAAGTCTTCAAATGTTGGAGTAGAACTCCAGAACTCTATATTACGGTAGCTTAATTAGTGCCCATTTTCAGTTCATTTTCTATTCGGCCTCCGATTCGGCCACTCAATTGGCTTTCGGCCGAAAACCGAAAGTGTCTTTTTTTGCATTTTCGGCCGAATATTTTCTGCGGGCGAATTTTCGGTGCACCTCTACAATATATACAATCAAAGCCCCAAGTGTCCACCCATCGCTTTTCAACCAATCAACATTGTTACATGAAGCCCTTAGACATAAACTTTTTCATTTTTCTTTCTTTCATTTTCACATTTTTCTTATTTGTGAAACAAAACCAAAAATACTTCATAAAAGAACAATTCAAAACAATTTCTTAATTTAGTCCATTTGGCATTATTGTATTTAGTTGGTGTATCCAAGCGCATTCCCGTTGAAGAAGTAACCTATCCCTATCCCCGCCCATTCTAGGAATCGCTACTGTCTCCACCCTGCAAAATTTCAGGTCACTCACATCATGTTTAAGTTCATAAAAGTGGCGCGCCACTGAGGACTTCTCATATCTGTTTCTTATTGCGCACTTATGCTCACACATTCTGGTTTTAAGTTCTCGTTTAGTTTTACCAACATACATGAGATTGCAAGGACACTTCAAAACATATACAACAAATTGCGTTCTGCATGTGATTCTGCCTCTAACAGAAAAGTTCCGCCCTGTCTTAGGATGAGTGATAGACTTCAGTTTCAACATATTACAATTTTGCGGGTTGGAGACAGTAGCGATGCCTAGAAGGGTCTGGGATAGGGACCGGCTACTACTTCAAAGAGAATGTGTTTGGATACACCAACTAGATACAATGATGCCAAATGGACTAAATGAAGAAATTGTTTTGAATTGTTTTTTGTGATGTATTTTTGGTTTTGTTTCACAAATAAGAAAAATGTAAAAATTAAAGAAAGAAAAACGAAGAGTTTTATGTCTAAGGGCTTCATGTAACAATGTTGATTGGTTGTAAAGCGATGGGTGGACACTTGGGGCTTTGATTGTATATTATGTGCACCTGCTGGGTGAAATGTTTGCCCGACACTGAAGAAGGTTAACCCCGAAACGTCTGACGGGCAATAAACCACAAAACTTGGAGTGCTGTCCTGCTCTTTATTTCACATATTCTTGAGGAATGAGCACCCAGTTGTTTACTTTGTTTGAGTTGAGCGCGTTACACCACTGAGTTTAACTGACCTAATGTATAAAAAAATTCAATTTCTCAAACATTTTCTTAGTCCCAGTAGAACGTATCTGCCTTGAACACGCATCTACCTAGAGCCGTTGGAGCTGACAATTGATTAATTCCCGACAAAGTGAGTGGATTTCCCGATTTCTCCGGTGCTCTGAAACTATATTTGTATTGCTCCTGGCCTGGGGTGAGTTTCTCAAAAGGGAAGTTGTTAGCCTGTTAGCAACTTCGGTAGTTACCAATGGGAAAATGCATTGAAAACAGTAAAGTAGCTAATGTAGTTAGCAACTTTGGTTTTGAGAAATTCACCCCTGACTAGAAGCAACACAGAAGGTGTTGCCTCTATGAGGGCGTGGCCTGGCTAGGTGAGGATGCGCTCAAGAGTGAATCACACTACCCTGGTAATTTGTGCCCTTTTTGTGCATGGGTAGTGTCAAATCGGGTTGGAAGCACTGCTTCAACACTCACAAAGACTTCACACAGTGCCGATTTTCTTGCGACCATACGATTGCACATCACAAGCTGGTGGTGAGGTGAAATCGCTTGTACACTACACAATGCGAGACTCACGATTGACCTCCGATTGAGCAAGAAATCAGCTCGATTCCCAAAAAGTCACGTGACTGACAAACCGCGGCAAAATTGGACCAAAAATTGCACAGTGTAAGCCTGGCATTACAGAGTCCAATGTCAACTACTGGCGAATACATGTTTCCAGTGCATGAACTGTAACTCCATTGTTGGTGAAAAGATGGATAGAGGCGTTATGATTGCCCGTGTTTAATCACTGAAACCCTCTTCTGGGCTACGCTGCACCATTAATTAAGCGGCAATTAAAATGTTATAGACATCACTTATGGATCTATAAATATTTATAGATTTCTACTCGGCCATGAAAAAACATGTCATTTGGTTTGTCATCACAAATTCATTGTGGCTAAGTCTTTCCAAGAAAGCGCTCATGGCACACAGTTTTTAAATGGGTCTATTAACAGAATGTTTCTTCAGTGACATTGATTATTTTCATTGAGGTAAATCTGAATCAAATCGTGGCTGTGAGCCACGTTGTGAGGCTTTGAATGAGACATTAATCAGTAGGCCGTCGCATTCCATATTCTATGCAGCTGGCCATGCTCCCTTTAAATGTTGTTGATTAAGGGGGTCTGTAGCGTTTTCTTGATTTTGTTCTTCTCTTTCCATCTCGATTAGTAGGATTTTTTTCATCCATGAATCAATAATGAATCAATAAAGATGGTTGCAAACATCACTGAGGTTTCCTTTGAGTTGAAGTTAATTATTTTTTCTTCATTTAGTATCATTTTTATGACGTGGCAGCGGCAGCTTAAGTGAACCATGCCGCATTCACTCAACAACTGAACACAGATAAACAATAGGCTTCATTTCCTGTAGCGTTTATACCTGTGTCACAATAAAAGTGCTAGATATGACACAGACATATTACATGAAAGTGGAAACATTACATGGAAAGAACAACAATAATAAACTAACCAAAAATAATATTCATATGGGAACACAACTTAACAGGGTCACTGTGGCACACTGCACTGACATAGACACATTGTCCACAGGGACTCAGGTTTGAATCCGGCCTGTGACACTTCCCAACCCTACCCGACCTCTTCCTCCAAAGCCCATATCAATACATTAAAAATGTTCTTGATTAAACTTTGCAGAGTCTAGTAGAGTGCAGAGCCATTTCGAGGTCTTTTGGGATCCCTTGGCAGATATGGACATGAGGGGGCATTTTGCCTCTTCAAATTAATGGGGATGGTCCCCTTCAAGAGAGATTTTGATAGCAGCATCACAGCACTTTTTGGTCATTGAATTTAGGGAGGATTTTGCCTCACTCACAAAGTTTTCATTGCTGTCATTTGAATGAAAAGTACATAGCACAAACACAAACTACAACACAAACAGCCTAGCCGTGCGCCCTGCTCACTCTAAGCAACCCCAGTCAAAACTTCTGTCTCCCATGCAGTGCAGCAGGGCTTGACATTGGCACCTGCCAACCAATCAAATGCTGGTAAAACTTGGCTGTGGCTAGTAATAATGTCAGTGTCACTAGCCAATTTGACAGGTAGCTTATTCCTTGGTATGACCGTTTGTATATGTTTGCCCTTTGTGTATCAATTGTTTGCATGTAGGTTCACGAAAACGCTCAGTTACTTAGTTTCGGTTTGTTGATTTATTTCCATGTAGAAGGCTATCCACTCACCTTCTTGAAATCATATGTGTGGCTTGTAGAATAGCTGAATGGCTAGTGACGCAGGAAAACTACTTGCCACAGTTGCCAGTGAGTGAAAAACTTAATGGCAAGCCCTGTAGTGAAGGGGATAGGCCTACATACTATGGACTAGCATAGATTTTGATTCTCCTTTGGGGTTGGACCATCTGCCTCTACCTCCACAAGGAAACACTAAAGTTGTCTGCATAAAGAACGGTTGCCGTAAAACATTACAAAAAAGATGTAGGGAAGAGGACCTGAGCGAAACAATGCACGACGCTTTATTGATGCAAATAAAATGTAATGAGGAAAAAGATGGTTATAGAACATTTCAGCACCTGCATCTACCACTGCTTATTTTTTCTACCACTGCTTATTTTTTTTATTTTTTTTAATCAGGGAGAAGTCAGCAAGCATGAACAAGAACAAAA
>NC_085859.1:33246876-33254376 GCF_034702125.1 Engraulis encrasicolus | reverse complement strand
GTTTCCGGCCTTTTCATCACTCTCTGCACGCTAAAGTCAAATCCCCTCCATATCAAGCTCGGGAATCTTGGAATTCAGAAATGAGATGCAGACCTTACCCGTCCCGTTCCGCGCACCAAAAAGGCTGGTATCTGGTAGGCATCCCACTTTTCCACAGGATTACAGGCCACAGAGCAGTGGGCACACCTACGTCTGGAGACTACTCAGGGCCGCTGACAGCTTCGGCCAGGCCCGGGACAAAGTCATTTGAAAGGGCCCCCATCCAATACATGCAACGTAATGAGGACCCAGTTTTGGGCCCCCTCTCTCCCTGGGCCCGGGACAACTGACCCCTGGGACAACAACACCCCCCCACCCACACACACACACACACACACACACACACGCCTGTCAGCTTCCCTGAGACTACTACATGGGCTGAGCACCAGGGCGCGTTCCTCAGAGTTGACTGCTCTTTAATCCGGCAGTCTGAATCAATCCACCGAGAGACTGAGCATAATTGTTGCTTTGGTTGTGCTGGCTGGAGCATAATGAAGTTGCACATTTTTTCAAGTACCCCCCCAGAGTCAACAGGTGTACATGGGAAGCTTCCTGGCTTTAAGTAAAGAAGTCAAGGGCATGGAGTACACTCATTTGGTTTAACCACACACGCACACACACACACACACACACACGCACACACACACACACACGCACACGCACACACACACACACACGCACACACACACACACTCTGTATACACCTACACACAGATGTGCACGCACACATACTTAAGCGCACGCACACATGCACAAGCGCGCGCACCACCTATGCACAAGTGCACACATGGGGCAGTTATTGCTGAGCCAAATGCTCTAAATGTTCAAGTTTCTATGAAGTCTGACATGGTGGAAAAGATTTCTCCCGCACAGCACCGCAAAGCACAACACAGCACAGCACAGCATGGCACATCACAGCACGGCACGGCACGGCACAGCTCAGGCCTGTGTTTACCGAGTGAATCTGCCCATCACAAAGCCGAGCAGGGGGACAGGCAGAGGGATAACCTGTCAAGAGAGATATATAAAATGTAATTGCATGCCTTGCAACTGGCACTGGAGACTCCACGGGAGAGGTATTTTACATGGGAAAAGCTCTCGGAGCCAGTGGGCTAACTCTGACCACAAATTGCGTAAATGGATTCACATATCTTCAGTCTATACCACATTGACCTCATACTATCAGTTAAATATTTACACAGATTCTTTCAAGCTCAAACAACTGCAGAGCTGAGCAGAGAGAGCGGGGGTGCAAAAAAAGTGATGTGCTGTCTTCCCCCGCCGTGACCACTGGCACTCGCCTTATCGTGGAGTCGAAACCCAGGAAAAAAACGACCTGCTGTCAGTTCAGCAGTAAGTAGTTGAAGACATTAGTGTAGCAGAAATGACATGTTGTTGAACTGATGTAGCCCCTTTCTTTGGAGATTTGGCTGATCACAACAGCCGGCTAACTGACAAGCAAATAGCACGATCCGTTACCAAACAAAAAAAGTGTTGTGCTTTTTTTTGAGTGGGCGTTATTTTTTTCTCCTTTTTCGCTGCGCGGGTATTGCTATGGGTATGAAGTGGTTTCAAGTGTGTTGACGGTCCAGGCATAACAAGCTTTTTGAAAAAAAACAAAAAGCTAATGACCACACTGGGGAAAATATTCCTCGCAAGTAACACAATCCAGTCATTTTATTTCTTCATCTGAATTATCCTAATCCAATAATAAATACACTCAACCTGATTCTTGACATAAACACACTCAGGATGAGTAGTTTGAGTTGTTTGTTGAGTATTCTTGCATTACATTGTAAAAAAAGATTTCAGTGATAATTCATGATAACTTAGTTAACATATTTAATTAATTTTGCTCTGCATTGTAAATAAGCAGCATTTGTTTTATTGTAAGTTGTGTGGAGCTTTGAACACAAAGATGCAATTCAAAGTGTCACACAACTTACAATACGGATAACAAGGACAACTTGGAATTCTGAGACAGCTGGTAAACTTGTGATATTTTTTGGGGGGGTACATTTGACAGACAAAAGTTGGTAATTTTATAGGAACCGTGAACCCACTGTTCTGAAAAGCTCCGGGAGGTTGCTGACAGCAGGGTTTTTTTTTTTAAATAAATGTGGCAAAGACGTAATTTTGATCCTTAGAGCTTGGAGGTGTGGTTTAGGGCAGAAGACTATAGTCTAACCCATACCACCCATGACTGAGGTGACCTTAAGCAAGGCACCTAACTGAACATTGTTCCAAGGACTGTAACTATACCCTCTAATAACTGAAAATTGTTTTGGATAAAAGCATCTGCTTAGCGTTATGCAATGTTAATAATGTTATAACAGACATTGATTCAGCTAACCGAGGTGCTCATTGAAGGAGGCCTGTGTTGCATACACACGGAAACCAATGGATACTGTGCTGCATGTGAATATCATTAGGGTCAATGCCTAGTTTGGCTGTAGCAGGAAAGCAAGGTGTTTATCAAATACAGGAGGTTCTCTCTTTACAAACACTCAGGCCAATGATGACTAGGTGGCTGCTTTCTAGACGTAGGGCTGTTGTAGCTGTTTCCATGGTTTCTGTACTCCGTTACTGTACTACAGACTCCGTTTGGGAGAACAAATCTTATCGTGTGTTCATCAGAATTATTGTATGTGTTCTGTAAATAAAAGTACAGTATATTGTATCACCCCAATCATGTGAGCAGGTCCGATCCCAAAACCCTGCCTTGTAACCAGTGGCTACCACTGGGCTACACAATATATTCTTATTTTATATTGTTATTTTGATTATATTGTTATTTTTTATTTTATTTATATTGTTATTTGAAAGCATGCTGAACAGTTCTGAGCTACATGACAATATGTTCTCCTAAACTGTGTCAGCAAGGATACAGAATCCATGCAAGCGGATAAAACTGATAAGAAAACATCATACTTATTATACAATGTGCAGCGCTCTAATAGGACTGTCAATGTTAAACACCTGTGCGCATTATAGCATTTGTAAATGGAGAAACCCATGTATAGAGAAATGGGAACGGGGCGTCCATACAGACTACGGCAATGTGAACTGGCCCTAACCAGACCCAATGGCCCCTCTTCATGAGAAGAAGTTGTATTTGACACAGGCTTGTAATATACAGCATGTATTCTCAGGATAAACAAAATGTGTGCAAAAGATTGGTAATATCAGATCAGATCTAATCTAATCTAATCTAATCTGATAAGATAAGATAAAATAAGATAAACTTTATTGTCCGTTACACATGAAACAGAAAATTGTCTTTGCCGTGGCTTCAGTCTGTTCTCACAGACATTAGACAAGACTTGACAAAACAGGACAAAACAAGACAAGACAAGACAATACATGCATGCTGAGGCTGGATAGCTGAATGTGGAGAGATTGAGATAGGATGTCAGGAGACTCTTTATTCCCCCTTACAAAAAAAAAATAGACAGAAAAGTTAACCTGATGGTGATAGATTACACAGGATTACAAGAGGATAACAAACCTTTTTAAGATTTCCTCCAGTGTGCCATTTCGAATATCCTCTGTGACGAATCAGTGATTTGTGAACAACGTAGAGCCGAAAGTAGCAGATTATGAGTCTGTGCGGCCAGGGCCGGATTATGATGGCTTGGGGCCCCTAGGCTACAGGTTGATGCGGGCCCCAACGCAAGCCAAATTTCGTGATAAATTTACATAGACAGTGTCATAAGTACGAGCGAGGTATAAAGGATAACATGTCTACCAACTGTACTCAACTCGACAGATACATTTTTCATTCTTGCATCCTCTCACAATTCAGCAATTTTCCCCTTTCGGCCAGTCAGGGGCCTCCTGGCAGATGGGGGCCCCTAGGCTGCAGCCATATGTAGCCTGTGCGTTAATCAGGCCCTGTGTGCGGCGTGCGTCCCTCTGTGTGTTTTTCCGCTGCTCCGTGCACATGGCCCCTCAGCCGATGACAAATGATATTGCAAAGCAATATCACTAGCACATCTGGATTTCGCTGCTGAGATATAAAAGACAAAACACATAAAAAGGCTTCATGAACACATCCAGATCACATTAACCAGTATTTTTTAGCATGCAATTTTTCAAAGTCATTGTGTGTGTGTGTGTGTGTGTGTGTGTGTGTGTGTGTGTGTGTGTGTGTGTGTGTGTGTGTGTGTGTATGTCTGAGAGAGGGTCTACTCATTCGTAAATGTGTGTGTGTGTGTGTGTGTGCGGGCGGGCGGGCGGGCGTGCGTGTGTGCATGCGTGTCAGTGTGCTTGCCTGCGTGTGTGCATTCATTCAAAGACAGGCGTTATGAACATGTTGAATAGGTTTAGTCCTCCAAGTCCGTCTTCAAAACAGGGGCCTGCTTTGTGACATAGGTTGAGGACAATATGGTCTGATAGTAAACTCTGAGCCACACACACACATGCAAACGCAGACACACACACACACACACACACACACACACACACACACACACACACACACACACACACACACACACACACACACACACACACACACACACACACACACACACACACACACACGTGTGACAGTCGGGGGCGGACAGTTGGAATCTGTTTGTCCTGTTGTGAGTGTGTGACATCTTCCAGAGCTCACCACCCCCTGATGACATGGCTTGGCTCTTCTCCGTCATCCCAACCATGATTTAGGATCTGTTCACGAAGAAAACCCTGGCCACTGCCATCGATGTACGCTTCAGTGTTCTCGACACAAAGGCCCTACAGCAAACTGCATGCAAGAAAACAGATCTCACACACACACAGACAGACACGCACACACAGACGAGGCACACACACGCACACAATTGGTAATGGAAGACCTGGCAAAAGCAGATCTAACACAATTTGACTCGCAAAGGAATTACATCTGTCAGGTTCTTTCAAACAACGCATTTCTTCAGAGAAACTGCCTTCGATGCTTAGCAATCATGGCTAATGGCCTCAGTGTCTGGCTGCTGTGTGGAGTTTGAATAAAAATGGCCTCTCAGTGTCTGTCTGCTGTGTGGAGATTGAACAAAAGTACTTTCTCAGGCCTGATTCCCAAAGGAAAGACTACTGCACCCTACCACTTGACTTGATTTTAGTGGTAGTTAACCCCTTACCCTGACCAAGTCTTAATCGGTTACTTCAGACTCTCTGCATTGTCATAGCAATGTTGCTATGATGTAGTTGAACGTTTTCAGCAAAGAGTGAATAGGCCCGTCAACGGTAGCCAGGCCGTGCCCTCCTAGTGACGCGACACCTTCAGCGCTGCTACTAGTCAGGTCAAGAGCAATGCAAGTACTTTCTGAGCTCCCGAAAAAACGGGAACTCCTCCCACTTTGTTGGGACACAAACAACCATTAGCAAACTAAGGGAGGCGGGTCAACCATGCCGTTTGGGAAATGTTAATTGTTATGCTCTTGGTCAGACCAAGTGTCGAAGAGATTTGAAAGTCAATGGTAATCAGGTTACGTCAACGGGCCCATCTGCATTAAGAGGCTGCACTACGAGTCTAATTTCACTTAGAGGGTGTCATCAAGTTCTCTCAGGTTCTCCACAAATTATGGCTCATTCACATCGAGGTGCTCTGCAGGCACAGCGGCGTGAGCAGGCTTGTTCGATTTTTTTTTTTTTTTAGTTTTCTTTTTTGTCTTTTTCGACTTTATTTTTGATAGGACAGTGTGAGAGGTGGACAGAAAGCGAACTGGGAGAGAGACGGGGAGGGGTCGGCAAAGGACCCGGGCCAGGAATCGAACCCGGGTCAGCCGCATGGCAGGCAAGTGCCCTACCGGTTGGCCACGGCAGGGCCGCTTGTTTTAATTTTATCCATGCTCTGTCCAGAAAATAAACCAGAGTTGTTTCTCCACTCCAAGGAGTTGTGTAGCTCAATGTCCAGTAGGGGTGGGTATTGGCAAAGGGCTCACGATTTGATGCGCATCACGATACACATGCCACGATGCGATTCTATCACGATGCATTGCGGTTCATGTAGTACTGTGAACTGTGTACTTCAGTAAATGTGTAAAATACAGCTTATTTGTCAGTTGCTGTGTAGCTTTCTTAAGTCAGTTCATTCTATTTAAGCATTCCATCATCTGGGAGAGAGCTTACATCACAACAGAAATATTACCTATTCTCTACTGAACAAAATAACCCGTGGCAAATCGAATTTTATTGTTATCAAATAATCAATTGTCATGAATCCATGCAGTATATTGAGAAAATAAGTATCACGATACCTTGTCATGAATCGATGCATTGTATCGTGAGAGTAAGTATCGCGATGCATCGATATGACGATTATTTTGCACACCCCCAATGTCCAGATGGTGTGTGTGTCTCATTTGAATTTCATACTAAAGCAGGGGCGTAGTAGCAAATTGTGGGCCCTATGTACAATCTGCTCCAATGGACCCGCCCAGTCATATTTCTACATTAATAGAATGGAATAGAAATATAATAGAAAGCCTTTATTGTCATTATAAAGAAGTATACTAAGATTTGAGCTTCCCTTCAAGGTGCACAGTCCTTTACAGATGAACACAGTCCAGTAAGTGTGAGTTCATTGTTGTAACAGCTTTGGGGAAGAAGCTGTTCTTCATCCTATTGGTTCTGGCTGGTAATGTCTTGTAGCGCCTTCCAGAGGGCAATAGTGTAAAGAGATGGAAGCCAGGATGTGTGGAATCTTTAATGATACTCCTGTGTGATAATCAGACTGTGTGTGGTGGGCCCCCTGTATACATGGTCACAGCCTGGTGACTCAATCACAATTTACCCCCCTGAATGACACCCCTATACTATTTACACATTTGCAAAAAAAAAAATCTGCCCATGTCCAAGGACAACTTAACACTCTTACCAATTTCAGTATTTCAGCCATTGTGATAAATGATGAGTGGCGTTGACAAAATAAACGTGAATTGTAATTTTCAGTTTTAACATCAAAGTGTTCAATGCTGAGGTACAGGGTGGTGTGAACAAAAAAAACCGACACAATACAGAGTAACAGAATGTTGGAATGGTAGTGTGTTATGACCCTCTGGAATGGCATGCTTCTTTGTGATTGGTTGCTAGTACGTATGCATGCATTGAAGTCGGTTGTGCGGAGGCCCTCTCGTGCCGTGCGGGCTGTGGTGTGTTGTGACGTGGTCGGTCTCGGTCTGGTCAGCGCCGTGTCAGAGGAACAAAGCAAATGAGGCCTGGTGATGGCTAAATAAACCACGAGCCGTACCAGGCATTTACTGGCCATCTCCCCTGCTGCCACCACCACCACCACCACCCTCCCCCCCCTCCACCCGCACTCCTTTCTCTTGCTGTCGGGCGAGAGCCTGCAAATCCCTTTGATGTCTCGCCGGGGCCGCGGAGGGTGGAATTTGTGGGACGCGACGGACGGAGCGGAGGGTTTCTTTGAGTAGCACGTCGAGTTGCACCTGCGCGCGCTGGCCAGACGAATTTCCT
>NC_085859.1:33234376-33244376 GCF_034702125.1 Engraulis encrasicolus | reverse complement strand
CCGTACCCTTCATTATGTGGGTCTCAGCGCAGGTTTAGGATCCAATGTTCTTTTGCTTTGTTTTGTGCCTCTTCTTCAATTTCTTAATTTGTTTTTGCAGTTTCCAATTCATGTCTATCCTCCATAAGAAGAGCTATCCCTATGAATATACTCTACTGGGCCCTACCGTGGCCTAACGGTAGGGCACTCGTTTACTATGCGGCCGACCCGGGTTCGATTCCTGGCCCTGATCCTTTGCCGGTCCTGCCCTGTCTCTCTCTCCCTACTCGCTTCCTGTCACCATGTTCACTGTACTGTACATAAATAAAGTCAAAAAGACCAAAAAACGTCTTTAAAAAAAAAGAATAGTCTGCACTGTGCACGATTCAGTGGGAAAACAGTCATGTTTTTTTCCTGCCTCACTTGCACCATGAACTTCACATCATGTACTCATGTACTGTAACACCCACCCCCCTAACACACACACACACACACCACACACACACACACACACACACACACACACACACACACACACACACACACACACACACACACACACACACACACACACATGTGCATGCAGACGCACAGCAACACACATAGGGGAAAGCGAATTAACTGACAGGTTTCATTGGGGGTACGAGGGGCGGGGGGGGGGCTACAATACATGATGTGAAGTTCATGGTGCAAGTGAGGGGGGGAAGGGGTACGGGGGCGGGGGGTCATTGGGGGAGAGGGGGGTGGTGTACGAGACCTAGTGACAGCCATTGCCCCAAATTCACAGTGATGCAGTTAACGTTACCATATGGCCAGGACGGAGGCCAACAAAACACTGGTGAAGATCCAAAACAAACAGAATAATGAGTGCAGAAGGGCCGGCGTGGCCTGACCTAGACCTAGGCCCCTTTGACGTCATCACGGGACAGGAGAGGATGGAGAGGTGGGGCAGTAGACATGTGGAGAGGTGTGGTTAGGGGACTGTGGGTGGGTGGCAAGAGAGGAGAAACCATGTCATGAGCGGCTCGCTCGTCGTCCTCCGCTGAACCTGGCTCTGTCGCCGCCCGCCTGCACTTGTCTGCTGCATCCTGACAATCGATGACGCTCCCCCAGTATAGCTCTCCCTCTCACTCTTTTCTTCCATCTCTCATGCTCTCTGTCACGTTGTCTTTCACACCACCTCTCTCTTCATCATTCTATCCCCTGTACATGCTCCCTCTCTCTCTTGCATTCACTCTCTCCTGTGTTCGCTTCTCTCTCTTGTCTTTCATGTTCTCTTACATATTCTCTCTCTCTCTCTCTCTCTTCCTCTCTCTCTCTCTCCATCCATTACCACTGCTGTCAGTCACACTCATGCATCGGTGTTCTACACAGTCACTCTTGTTGACTCTCTGTCTATCTGTCTCTCTCTCTCTGGTCTGCTTGATGTTCTTCGGCGCTCCATCCAATCCAGTGGAGTCAGGAAGAGCGAGCGCTGAGTGGGGCCAATGCGGACCTAATTACGGTGCACATGTGAGCGCCCGCCCGAGAACATGCAAGTGAAGGTTCAAAGGTCAGACAACCCGGCGGAGGGGGGAACCTGGCGATGACAGCTCCTCCCCCGTCAAGCAGTCCCGACCCCAGCCAAACACCACCGCAGTCGGCCACGGGTTAAAGACCGGGTCGTCTTGCAAAAGGCACACGATGTTCTGAAGAATTTCAGAAAAGTTCACGCTCTATAACGTACAAGGTGTTCCAGTGATTGTTGTAGGAAGAAGTCTCCATGTACCTGTAAGATATCTATCTCCACATCTTTTTCCAGGAGTGGTTCTTGTCCATAAATAAATGGGGTGGAGCACAAATTGTTACATTATTAGGACAAGTTTTTATATTTTCAAAGATCTTTTATTACAAAGCCAATAATGTAATAGCCAGTTAAAGCGATGGTTCGGAGTAGAATCACCCTAATGCCATTTGAACCGTGACACCCATCCACCTTTACACCCGAAGTGTTTTCTGCCGCAGGCTTACATCAACAGAGTTGCCGTGTTATTCGATGTTTATTCCGGATAGCTTGACTCAAGCGCATATGGATCCTGGGCACCGTCTCCAAACTTTCCCCACAAAAATAACATGTCATGACACCAAACTTCTACAGTATAACAAATGTGGTTTGTACTCACAAAAAGATGAATTTGAAACTTTGTACATAGTCCAGGAGTTTATTAGTAACAACACACGAGACGATTAGCTTTTCTGCTGCTAAACATCCGTCGACGTCACTTCCTCCAGCTGGGACTGTCCACTTATTGTAAGGTTTGTGTTTTAGTCCACAGCCAGGATATATGCACGAGTGTGGCATCGTCTTCTATTTATTAAACGTGGTAAAATTTAAATCCGAAGTGGTTAATTTCTAGTTGTAGCGCAAGCTGTCTTTTTGAGTTTTCCGCCTTCCGGACTCACGTGTATTTGTTTCCATCAACAAAGTCCCAGCTGGAGGAAGTGACGTCTACAGATGTTTAGCAGCAGAAAAGCTAATCGTCTCGTGTGTTGTTACTAATAAACTCCTGGACTATGTACAAAGTTTCAAATTCATCTTTTTGTGAGTACAAACCACATTTGTTATACTGTAGAAGTTTGGTGTCATGACATGTTATTTTTGTGGGGAAAGTTTGGAGACGGTGCCCAGTATCCATATGCGCTTGAGTCAAGCTATCCGGAATAAACATCGAATAACACAGCAACTCTGTTGATGTAAGCCTGCGGCAGAAAACACTTCGGGTGTAAAGGTGGATGGGTGTCACGGTTCAAATGGCATTAGGGTGATTCTACTCCGAACTATCGCTTTAATAATGTAATACGCTCTTACATTATGGGCAAAATGTTATTACGTTATTTGCGCAACCATCTTATGACATTATTGGCAAATGATTATGATATTGGCAGTTATAACATTATATAACATTATTGCCAGTTATTACTTTATCGGCTACACTAAGGGTAATCTGATGACGCCTATTCGATACAGGGTAAAACATCTTTTCAAGCCCCTCCAAAAGAAGTCTAGTTGCTCATAACTAAACAACACTAGACTGCATTCTCTCAGAAAATGCAAAAAGTGGGTATGTTTTTTGCTAGAGGTTAGCCGCTTTAGTAACAAAGCAGACAGGCGGACAACAGATGCGTCCCTCTATGCCAGTTCCAACCTTTTTTTTTTCCCAAACGCCCCGCTGGCCTCTTCCTAACCTGTCAACGCCCCCCTGAGGATGTGTTTTTTGAACATTGGTCATATTGCCCATGGAAACCCCAAATAATGTGGCAGGCAGCGAAATGACGAGACAAGGCTTTATTTTATTTTTTTGCAGTTTAGGCTATAATAAGCCTATCATGCTTGGATTTGGAAAAGAACCATAGGCCCTATGATTTCAAATTTCACATAGATCAAGTAGGCTACATTACAAATTACCAGACATTATTAGTGGGCCTACTTTAGATTCACACCATTTCAGCATCATGTGCATGTGGGAAAGAATCTAAACTTCGTCAAATAATAAATTAATAAAACCATTTAGGTGAATCATGCGCTTATGGGTTCACCCTTTGGGTGAATTATGCGCTTAATTTTCAATGCCAGCTTTTCACCGTCAAGGCACAAAGCAGTGAGCTTCAGTGCCAGAGTTTACCAAATTCACACGACTGCAAACCAATTCCGAATCAAAAGGCGCGTTCTGTGCTCTCTGTGAGCGCAACGGAAATCACCTGTGGGGTCCACGCGCCCGCCAGCAGAAAACGAATGAACCTCCCTTGCAATATGTAATACACAGTATGTTAAATGGCCCAACTGTTTTCTTGTAGTTCGAGCACCATGTTTCAGTGCGCAGCACACACTGACTACTCACTGAAACATAGTGGCAGAATGTTTGCAAACTCTGAGAATGTTAGAAGAGGCTCTTACATACTCATCTGAGCCCGAGTATGTGGACTGGAGAAAAGCGGAGGAAAATGAAAGTTATGAATATGAAAGGAAAAAAGCTAACCAAAGGTTACAGGTCCACGTTTAAGGTTCACGTTTAGAGGAAGAGCTGTATGCGCTGCTGGTCGTCTGTCAACTAATTACGGTTCCATGTCGTGGAGCGTTATGCGATGCAAACGCCCCTCTATCCGACCCCCTAGCCCTCTACACAAACATCTGTGTCAAATACTGCCTGCCGACTTCTAAATCGTTCATTTACGCGAGTTTCTGACGAACCAAAATAGCTGAGCACAACGCGACACTATCATACACAACATGATAAAGTCCCCTTCAAGTTTGACATCCTCATGAGCCGAAGTGTATCATAAGGCAGTAAAGACCGTGAACTAATTGACACTCACAGTGGTGTTGGCGTGCTGTGGAGACGGAACGAAGTTGCCTCCCACTGTCCAAACGCAAAACAATGCCGTAAATTGAATGCCCCCCTCGGTTGTCTCACAATGCAATCAGCTTAACCTTGCCGGTTTGGTAACATATCATATACGTTTTGGCACGCGTTTGCTCCAGGCCAAAATGCCAACTCTGCCACCTTGGGGACACAGGAAGGAACAATTGAAGGAATGCGTTTCAGGCAGACGGACGGACGGACGGGCAGACGGACGGGCGGACGGGCAGACGGACGGACGTACACACAGACCCTCTTAGAGAGATGCTGGGACGCATCTAAAAACAGCATACATGGTATTCTAACTTAGCTATGGGAGGACACTGTATAATTTGGCATAAATACATACTGTATATACATTTGTATCTACACTGTGTATAAATTTGGCAGTTGAGAACGAAAACCTTAATTGGCAACACCTGTTCTGGTTCTGGCTACTGACAGTAGGTGCATACAAGATATCGCAACGGCTACATGCCCATGTTAACAGCAATGCATTTTGGATGGAAATGTTGCATTATTGTTATATATCCTGTCGAACTTACCAAATTTCAGTCATGTTGTGCCGACCAGGTGACATATCACATGGTGTCAAACTATCGCGGGATGAAGACTGCAGACGGACCTTGCAACCCCCGCAGTTGCTTATCCCCGTTGATGCTCGTCTGCAGACCGCCTCTGAGGTCACATGCCCATGAACTGGTTGGCCAACAACTCACTCACGTGTGTATATGCGCCTTGTCTCACACCCCTACACAAGTTTGTACTGCTACCCACTTCAGCTCCTCCTCTCCACCTGTCCCGTCACTCCTCACACGTGGTGTGTTAGTAGATCAAACTGGTGCGAGCTCATCATCTTGTGCATATTCGTGGCCGACTTTAAATGCGCTGTGTTTAATACTTCCGACATTGTGACAAGTTCTCGCTCACATGTTTCGTCAACATCAACCGTTGCCAACAAAGTTGCATGCACCTAGTGTTTCCCATGCGTGTAAGAGTGTGCAAGTGAATGAAAATGCTTAGCAGCGCCTCCTCACTGAATAAAGTGTGTAATTTCCGTGGGATTTGCACGCTTCGAGATGCAACCCAAAGTTTAGGGAAGTTTAGCTAGGCAAGCCCCCTAAACAAGAAAGGAAAGCCCCCTTAACCAGGAAATATTTTGGAACAGCACAAGATCGGCGGACGGCGGCGGTAATGTAATTTCCAATTCCTTGCTCCAAATTTGCAACCTGATCACACCAAAGACTTGATTTCCAGACGTACAAAAAACAAAACGAACCAAAAAAAAATGCACCACGTGAATGAACTTCCAAATAGTAGTTTTGTTTTGTGTATCCGCAATGAGACCAATGTTCCCATGTTTTCCTTTCATAACTTTTTACACAGGCCATTTCCTCACACTTAAGATCAAGGCAGACTAGTGCGCAGGGTGATGGAGACGGAAGGGGCCTCCACTCTCAGTTCTTATCAACAATCCAACGATTCGTGATTGAGGGCAGGAGCCATGGATGGACTGGCCATATAGCACACAGGGCATTTCCCCGGTGGACTGTTGATGATTTTGGCCCATGCTTCTGCTTTATGAAATGGTATCAGTCCTCATGCCGCTATAGAAAACCTCTCTGTGTCGGATTTAAATATTATTTATGCCTGTATTGCTGTCAAAATAACTCATATTAGATAACTAAATATGTTGTCAGAGGCTTCATTGTCTTTCTCAATGCATGGTGGACCAGTCTTGGATGAAAATACCCGGCCTGATTTTATTGCCCAGTCCAGCCCTGGCAGGAGGGAGGCAGCCAAACAAGTGCCCCATCCCCATGTGTGGGGGCCAGATTAATACATCTGAACATCGGAGGAGGACTCCCACCTCCTACCCCCACCCCATCATCACCACCATCACCAGGAGGAAGCAAAAGAGGCACCACAACAACAACACTCCATGAAAGCCACTAGCAAGCCGGACACTGGATCTCACGCTTGGCCCTGTTTCCTCTGTCTTGGTTTTGTCTCGCAAGTTCTTCATCCATCAATCCATCAGTTCCACCTCCATTGCATTTCCTCCTGGAAGTGCGCAACAGTGGCGGTGGCAGGGACTTGCTTGTTTTCACAACCCAGGAGCCGTCACGCAGGTCTGCAGAAAAACACGTCTGTCAACACAGGGTGCAGAAGGACAAATAAATAAACAAATACTGATGAAATAGCAAACTTTGGTCAGTGCGATCAGTCTCTAGCACCTCATTTGTTACCCATTCATGCTTTCGCAGTTGTCGTGGCCTTTTTAAAAAATTCTGAATAATAATATACTAAATCAAACTGTAATAAGGACCTGAGTGAGATGACCGCACCACTTTGCTACATTTTCTCTGATTAGAATTTCCAATGACTCAACCTTTGAAGTGCCTTCATTAAGTTGTCAGGAAGAAAATGCTTCTTTTCCTACTGTAAAGGCAACCATATGAAACCATCCTGGCACCTTGGCCATTTGTTAACTGTTACCAGAAAAGATTGCGTTCCAACTTACGGTAGCAACTGGCAATCTATTATTCCTTTACAGCTAACTGGATTATAAGACATGAATGCAAGACTTCCATTGCCAGATTTCATGCCATTTACACTGGCATGAATAAGCCCCCTGCCATGGGCTTTCCACCATCTAAATGAGTATAAAAGGCAACGTGCAGTTTGTTTCCCCCTTAGCAGCTGATTGACGACCAACAACTTTGTTGCTATGTCGCTATCACTGATACCCAGGCCTTTTTTTCAGACACGTATCACCTTCATGTTGCTGTTACCATGGTACCTTTTGCTGTGTGATTGTATTGTGTTGGCCAAAACAAAGGAAAGGGAGATAGCTTTATCTAGTGATGTCAGGTCATTGGCAGAGCTGGCCAAAGCAATGTGGCTAACTTAACTTGTCAGCTTTGTGACAGAGTGTTCTGCGCACTCCAGTGAGTGACAGCAGCTACAACATGTCTTCTTCTTCTTCTTCTTCTTCTTCTTCTTCTTCTTCTTCTTCTTCTTCTTCTTCTTCTTCTTCTTCTACTACTGTTGTTCTTTTTCCAGTCACTTCAGGCCTTAGACCAGACTGTCTCTCAACCAATGTTAGCTAGCTGTGGCATTTGAATAATTACATCCCCGCTTGTATCATATGATTTGATTTCACTTAAGTGTGAGTTCACTCTTGAAGGAGTGGAGGGTTTGCATAGACAGGCCCCGGAGGGACCAGTTCTTTACGAGAACTTTGTCGTTTGACTTTTACTATGCGATATCCTGTTACATGACATAATTTATTTGCACAGCAGGCATGCATGCGGGCAGGATGAGTCAAATTTACATATTACTTGGGTGATGAGAGAAATTCTTTTTTTTTGGTCATTTAGATTTCATTATGGACAGGACTGTACGAGAGGTAGACAGGAAGCGAATGGGGAGAGAGACAGGGAGGGGTTGGCAATGGACCCGGGCGGGCTGGGAATCTGACCCGGGTCCGCCGCATGGCAGGCGAGTGCCCTACCGGATGGCCACGGCAGGGCCGATGAGAGAAATTCTTACACTATGGATACCAAGCAGCTCCATTGGTAACAAGGGAGGTTTAACCCTTTATGCCGAGGTGATGCATGCATGCAGTTCGACTCCTCCTTATGTCATCAAGTGTTCCATAAACAACACCAAGACATGTAATAAAGACTGTGTTGCTGACAAACAGCAGGGAGTTAAGGC
Source organism: Engraulis encrasicolus (assembly GCF_034702125.1). NCBI lineage: Eukaryota > Metazoa > Chordata > Actinopteri > Clupeiformes > Engraulidae > Engraulis > Engraulis encrasicolus. The sequence goes on along the minus strand of NC_085859.1, from coordinate 33,236,277 downwards.
CAATAGATAGAGGATGGCTCCATATTTTACATAATTGATAGGTTAACCACGTGCCATAAATAGCTTTAACGGTTGCATGTGGTGCTGTCTGAAATGCACGACATGCAAGCAGCAAGCCTCCTCTGTGCAAATTATTTTGATTGAGGCTGAGAGAGAGCGCGAGCGAGCAAGTGAGAGAGAGAGAGAGAGAGAGAGAGAGAGAGAGAGAAAGATAGCGTGATGATGAACAGACAAAGAACCTTTTTTCCACATAGGCTTTTCATGTTACATTTTTTTGCCATTCGTATAATTTTTAACACATGAACATGGCCTTTGGGTATCTGGGAATCTGTTGTTTTGCATCAATGTCTTAGCCATAAACAGAAAGCCCAGAAGCAGGAAAATATATTTAGACTGCCTTGCTATGCTTTTTTTTTTTTTTTTAAACCAACACGCACACACAAGAAAAGAATAGAAAAAAGAAACAAACAAAACAAAACAAAAGATGAAAATATTTGTGAACTCTCAAAAACATGGCATTGCGATGTATGGTTAACACAGAGACTGGTGCGTTACAGTGCAGCGCTAAAATAACACCCAGATGTTTGGCCTCCAGAGATTGCCGGTGGTGCTATGTGTGTAACTGGCAGGCCAGGCAAGTAAAGCAATGCAGGCAGGGCAGCACAAATCCCTCCACCGGTCGGTCGGTCGGTCGGTGGACCCGGCGGTGGTTGGTTGGTTGGTTGGTTGGCCGGGCCCGTCATCCAGCAATAACAAGTGGATGAAATACAGGAGCAATTCAGCAGGTAGCTGGAGCGTGGCCAGGCCGTCAACGCTCATATTTAATTAAAGGCAGCAGTGGCAGTGGCAGCAACAGCAACCAGCCTGCTGCAATGCCTGCGCCCATGGACTTGGAGTCAGCCAGCCAGGCAGGCAGGCAGGCAGGGAAGCAGGCAGGCAGGCAGGCAGGCAGGGAGGCAGGGAGTCAGGCAGGCAGGCAGGCAGGCAGGCAGGCAGGGAAGCAGGCAGGCAGTAAGTCAGTCAGAGACGCAATAAGACTTCAGTCTGCCTAGGAGTCTTAAGGCACAAATAGACTAAGCACGACATGAGCGATTCCAGCGCCGGAAGTAATTTACTTTGTATTGAGTCGCCACGAGAAAAGCGATATGCGCGACTAGCGGCGATTTGCGCGACTTGAGTGACAGTTTGTATTTGGACTTCAGCGAATAATATGCAAATTAGCTATGCGATTCGGCGACAGCCGTCACAGCCTGTGTGAATGTTGGAGTGCTTGCGTTCCACTTTAAATGGACATACTCTGTCGCTTCTATCGTTCTCATCGCTCCTCCTACACAGTGTTCTCTGTCGCTTGATCTTGTCGTGGCCGGTGAATCCGCCCTGTCTCACACCTACGGACAGGGCCGCTGACAGCGTTAGCCGGTCCCAGGTCATCTGTAAGGGCCCCCCAGCCCAATAGATGCAATGTAGTGAGGACTCAATTCTGGGTCCCCTCTCTCCCTGGGCCCGGGACAACTGTCCCCTTTGTCCCCCTTGTCGGCACCCCTGCCTATGATATAAGGCAACTGGCGCATACTGCTCATAGAACTGCTTCAGAGTGTAAAGGTTGGATCTTTTTTCTAACATTCATTGATTTTGTACATAGATAAATAGATAGCCTAAGAGGAATATTCATACATTATATAGGCTTGAACATACATGTATATCCCCATATTTTCACTTAAACATCTCCTGCCCCTACTAATCCTAAGGAGCACACAAAACACCAGACAGGTCAGTCGTTTGGCTAATTACTGGCAATCTCTAGAGATTGTGACCTCGGTTACTAGTGCTTGTCCTGACTTTAACCTTCTGAAGAACTTTGGCAGCGGTAAAAGGCTGGACAGTCTTGTGTCGTGTCGTGA